>NW_015150690.1:543017-552719 GCF_000732505.1 Cyprinodon variegatus
CTGATCATCTTCTCCTTCTTTCCCATCGCCCAGCTTGCCACAGGTTTGTCTGCTGTGTCTAAAAGTAGCAGCAGCAGCAACCCAGACTGACAGCAGCTCATTGGCTCATTTGGATCACGTGTAGCCTGGTGCCGGATGCTCCGGAGGGCTTTACCGTATTAACAGGAGAAGAGGCGCAAGTGAAGTTAGACACTGTTGTCGGACAACAGTCTGTGATTTGTAAATGTTTTAAATCAGGTTGGGTCTGATTGGCCAGCAGGTGGGTCCGGATCCGGACCGTGGTCCGCTAATCCGTGACCTCTGCTTAAGAGTTTTTTTCAACAGTTCAACAGTTCTAATGCTGCAAAGCCTCTTCCCAGAGGGCAGCAGGGAGATCAGTCCATGGTGGGGGTGTGTGAGTTAATGATGATGTTACGGCTCGGGACACGCAGCGCTGGGATAAAATGTCTTTAATGGAGGGAAGAGACGTTCCATCCCAGTGCCACGTGTCCCGAGCCCGTAACATCATCATTAACTCCCACACCCCCGCCATTTGGCATAGTTTAAACCTGTATCTATTCCCTCCATCAGCAGAGATGATCAAACTGATGACGACCAGCGGGTCGGTTTTATAAACAGCTCCAGTCTTAATATAACCCGGCTCTAAAGGGACCAGTGGATGTTCTTACCCAGCGTGCCGACCAGCTCCATCAGGTCTGGGGTTCCGGATCCCTTCAGCGTCTCCAGAGATTCAATCACCTCCAGACTGTTTCCCACACATCGTCCGATGGTGCCATCCATACGGCTGAGCAAAGCTCCGGTCCGAATCCCCACATGGTTCCCAGCGTCCATCTGAAAGAAATCCTAAAGTTTCTACTGCTTCTTTTTGACAATCAAACGTGTTTTACAACATTTCAGTTAACCCCAGATTTTCTGTACTATGTGAGAAATTACCTTAAATTGTTAAATGTGTACATTTATTCAGGACCTGCTTCCTTCAATGAATTTCTTTGTCCATGTAATAGAAATACTCCATCTTCGTCTTCTATTCTTGGTGAGGACTTTAAGATGGTTTAAAGGAAAATCTCCAGAGGCTCTTATATCAGTTCTTTTCTACTGGAGATTTCCAAAAGAGTTAAACAATCCACAGGACTTTGTTTCCCAGTTTGAAGATGTTTCGCTTCCCATCCAGGAAGCTTTTCCAATTCAACATGGCAGAAACAGCATTGAGTTTGAGGCTTTATAGAGGGGACCAAAAACAAAGCCTTGTTTAGGTTTAGAAAACAAGCAAATTGAACCAGATGAACTGATCCGCCTCTTAGGAATGGGGAGTCGTTTTGGGTTCTTTGTTATCCTGCAATACCTGATACCTGTCCTGCAATACCCACCTGTCTTCTTTGTCCGAAATGTGAACATGGACAAAGAAGACAGGTGGTTTGAGAGGGGTGTGAAGGAAGCCATCTATTTTAAGTCTTCAAACTTGGAAACAAAGTCCAGTGGATTGTTTTTTTAACTCTTTTGGAATGACTACGACCTAGATGACTGAGCATCTTCACCAGCATACTGGAGACATATTTTAGTTAAAGTAACTGCTATTTATATAACTTGCTTATATTTTTATAAATTATCGATTTTAACTTAGAAGTTATTCATGTAGTTTCTAACTGTACTTAATTCAATTCAATTTATGTAGCGCCAATTCAAAACACAGGCACTTTACCATTCACCAGATCATATAGTCAAATTGATTGAAAGTTTTCTATCTAATGTTTTTAATGTAAAGTGCTCCAGCAGAAGTGTGATCTGACCAGGAGATCAGCGAGCTGTCTGGCGCCCTGCTGGTCTTGGTACAGCGCCGCTCGTCCAAACTTCACATCCAGAACCAGAGCAGACAGAGACTCTGCTCCTTTCTTTGAGATGATGGAAGCTAAAATCATCACAGCAGCTGGTTAGCATGAGCCTCCTGATGTTTAACCCCCCCCCCCCCCCCCGATCCGGGTTCTGTACCAGTGATGAGTGGGAGGCTGTCCACAGTGCTGGTAGCGTCCCTCAGCGCGTACAGAACTCGATCCGCAGGAACCAGTGTCTCCGTCTGACCCACGATGCAGCAGCCCACAGAGTCCAGTATGGTCTGAATCTGTGGTGGGGAAATGTTTGGGTTTTAGAGTCTGAGATAGGTGAAACGTTTCTGATCGGTCGGAACCATCTGGGTTCTGCTCCACCTGCTCTGCTGACTGCTGGACGCTGAATCCTGGAATCGACTCCAGTTTATCCAGAGTTCCTCCTGTATGTGCCAAGCCTCGCCCGCTGATCATCGGCACCTGACAAACACACACCTGAGTCAGACTAAACGGATAAATCCCCACCCCAACCTGTTGCCTACACCTAAATCTCAAGTGTCCTTTGCATCTTTTCCACATGGCAGAAATCAAACAGAATCGCTGAATTTAAATGATTGAATGAAATCTGTTAAAAAACGCAGAATATCACAGAATTCGCTCATTTGGGCGAGACGTACTCGTCTCTGTCCTCTGTGGACTGTATCCGCCGTTACCTGATAACAGGGGTGGGGGTTTAACTCCACAGATGCATAAAGTAGGTGAGCCATAGGCACCCAGGAAATTAAATCAAATTAAAAAAATGTTACACAGCACAATGTTCGGGGCAGAACAATAATCCAGAAGTTTTTCTGAACCTGCAGAGTGAAACGATCGAATGATCGGGTCAGAAAACGCGTGAAGATCGGGAGAAGAAGTTAGAGTTTTTAAAATAGAAATTTTGTGAGTAGTGTCTTTTAAAGCTACAGTGTGTAACTTTTAGCAACATCTAGCGGTCAGACTGCAGACCGCAGCAACATGAACATCTCCCCCCCACCGCTTCTCTCCCCCAACAGTACGGCGAGCGTTACGGGACAAAATGTCTTCCACAACGTCCGCATCACCTACCTTCTCAAGTGATGAGGTTTGTTTACATAGATAATTTTACAGATAGTATTTCATTAGTCTGTGTAGGGTATAGATTTCATGTATACTTAAGATAATAAATATACCCGTTATTTTTTCTACATCGTTGTGACGTTTTGGCGATCTCGCAATCGCTAGTTTGTTGGCTCTGCGCTGCCGTAGCGCAAAGATGTCTGCCTCCATGGCTGCGAGACCCGCTCCTATGTAATTATAAATAACGAATTCTAAGGCAACGCAAATATTAAGGTTAAGAGGCTGAGCTCGTAGATGATGATAAAATAACATAGTTATGTATAACATATGAAATTTCTGACTGTATATCCCTGTAATTATTACACACTGTAGCTTTAAAGTCGTATGTACTCTTTATCAGACGATATTGTCCCAAAACTTAGAAAATGTCTATTTCTAAAAGAATTCTGTCTTAAAATATGATCATGACGTATAACTAACTGGCCTGCTATCTTATGCAGGCCAGTTAGTTATACGTCAGCTTGGACACCTAAATTCGTCCAATCATATATCAACCGTCATCTGTCAATTAAATTTTTTCGGTCATAGCATCTTGCTTCATATGTCGTAGCTAATATACGCAACGGCTGAAATAAGAACTAAGATTCATTTCATTTTGCACATTTACCGTTAGTCTAATAAACCTTAATTCAATACTGAAATATTACCGTGTCCATCAGTTATTAGAGATATCAAACTGAAATAGCTGTTACAAACACCCAAATATTTAGAACTAAAAATAAGATTCATCGGGGTGCCCAAACTTTTTCCTATGACTGTATATGAAAGACTTAAAGCAGGTGAAGATGTGGGTTAGTGTCTCGTAAATGATTCCAGGCGTACCTTACAGCCACAAGCAGCCAGCGCCGGCGCCAACACCAAGCTCACTTTGTCTCCCACTCCTCCTGTCGAGTGTTTGTCCACCATCAGCGTTTTCCACTCGTCAGGCCACCTCATCACCTCTCCTGACCTCATCATCTCTTTTGTGAGGGTCTGAATCTCAGCAGCAACCATCCCTCGCTGCCAAATAGCCATTAGCATGGCCCCTTAGGACACAAAACACAGCGCGATCTTAGAAGATCCGGGCTTTCAGTTTTACGCAGAGCGACGAGTCGTTCCTACCGATCTGACAGTCCTGCATCTGTTTAGTCGTTACAGACTGGATGAAGAACTTGATGTCTTCATTAGTCAGCTGCTCTCCGTCCCTCTTCTTCCTGATCAGATCCGGGATGGATAACATGGCAGCCTGGAAGACAGACTGAGGGATTATACTGAGCCACAGGTATTCCAAGTTCTGCTTTCTCTTGCCTTTTCACAGTAAACAGAAGGTTAATCATTTCCAGATGTTTAAGGAAAAAAGGAGAAAAATATGCACTTAATTAAAAAGAATAATGAAACCCATTCAGACAACAGACTAAAACACTTCACCTTAGAATAAGTTCTCACCCTCTGAGGATCGGGAAAAGTCTTATTTCTGCCTCAGATCAGACCTTTTTGTTCTGCTACTGGATCAGATTCATCCCAGAATATTCCGGTTTCCTCTGTCTTAAAGTGGCTGAACATCCTTCTCCCCCTCCTTTTCTGTATACACCCTGTATCTTCTGGGTCAAAATGACCCGTCTTCACTAAACCCCAACTTCACTAAACCCCAAACCCAATAAAGGCAACTTAATTGAATTTCAAACAGCAAATTTCATCTTGTATATTGTCATTCACCACAAAAGGTGTGAATACTTGAATATTCCCTCTTCACTTGAATTTCTATAGCATCAAAAGAAGAAAAAGAAATGGCAAAAAAGGAGTTTTGAATGCTTTTTATTTATCCCAATGACCGTTTCTTTTTTCCAATGAACAATTTAGGACAATGTACAATACAAAAAAAATTAAAAATGACATAACCCATTCACCCAATTAGCACATGTAGGGCATTATGCATGTGCAAAGCCTTTGCAGATATATTTCTTACACCTGCAGCACACGGTATGTGTTTTACAGTCCATCTTTTGAGGGTGGAACTGACATCTTTTCCTCTTACTTGCCCTAGCTTGGGAAGTGGCTGTGGTAGATGGCTCCTCAGGTGGATCGGGAGCTCCTGCACTCTGAATAGCTTTAACAACTGCTGCTGAGGCTTTTGTGTGTGGGACATGCTTCCTACTTTCAATAAGTGGAGCTACAAGGGTCATTCCTCCGGGAACACCCTCCTCTTGTTCTGCTTACGAGACATCCAGGTCAGATTTAGCTCACTCCAAATCACAAAGGCATTATAGGCAGAAACATCAAAGATGACCAGGTGCCAGTGGGCAGTCATTCTTCTGCAGCTGTATGTTCCAATCACCTTATCTAGGTTTTCTACACCTCCTTTGTTACGGTTGTAGTCTAGGATAATTGGCTTCTGTGGAGTTAGGAAGCTGAGACAGAGGCATTTCTTGCAAGAAATAAGGTTCAAATTTATTTAACATCGTCAGACGGAGAGACAGGGCTCTGACTGAGGCATCCTCAGCACAGATATTTATACCTTACAATTTCCCAACACACACACACTCCCCCCCAGGGGAACCAACCCACCCCCTGCATAAAGAACTTTCTCACACTTGAACACTGAAGCAAAACAACTTGGCTTCATTAGGGCCATTCCCTGTTAATTTGATATATCTTTCACTGGCAAGATTGATCTCCTCAAAACAACAGTCCCCTCCCCTTCACGCTACGAAGGAAGATGTGTTCTTATCTCTCATGACCTTCGTTTGGAGCCTTTGAGGCTAAGAACAGATATATCTCAACATTTTTTAATCCACACTTCCTGTCCTCACAACCACTAATGTCACCGTCTGTGTGCAGTGTCCTCAGCAGAACTACATTCTTGTTTTTCTTTGGGAGGTAGGAAGCTGGAGTGGTGGTGGGCATGAAGGCAGACCTTGAGGAGAAGACCTCTCTCTCATTTGAGGCAAGCAGTGCAGGTGGGAGCTCAGGCTTGTTCTTTCGAACTCTACCAACCATGCTGATCTTCCTCTTCAGGAGCTGCTGTCCGATTTCATAAAAGGTGAAGAAATTGTCACATGTCACATTGTGACCCCTCAGTCCCTCTGTCACATCAAGCTCAACTCGCATCCCCAGGTTCTTCTCTGGGCATCAACTGGTCGGCTTTCCAGTATAGACTTGAATTTTCCAAACATAGCTTGAGTTGGCATCGAAAAGCCACCCATGACTTGAGCCCATGTTTTGCTGGGCATATGCTGCCGGAAAAGACAACGACTTTTGGACAAAATACATTAGCATCAGCGATTAATATCAGTGTCACAGAAAACAGTCAAAGAAATCAATAGTGGCCTCTAAATGGATCCAGTTGCTCCTCCACTGTTACATCAGGCGCTGGGTTCTAGAGGTAGGACACCCGCTCCACCCACTTGTCCCATACCTCTCTTATGGCTGCAAGTTTGTCTGTCACACGTCTTTCTGGTCTGACTCGAGGTCATCAAACCATAGCAGGCTTGAGTAGGTTTGAAGAGTTTGAATGGCATTGTGCCTCTGAAAATCTGCTTTTCACTCTCTCCATCCCATAGACTAGCTGCAGCCTCACCTGGGGTATACATCTGCTAAGTTTATTTTAATTCAGTTTGTTTCTATAGCGCCAATTGACAACTGTCATCTCACGGCACTTTACAGTTCACCAGATCATCCACACTGATTAATTCAAAGTTTTCTGTCTAAGGGGAACCAGTTGATTGCATCGACTTATTGACTCTAATGCAATCCCTCACACTAAGAATGCGTGTAGCGACAGTGGAGAGAAAAAACTCCTTTTAACAGGAAGGAACCTCCAGCAGAGCCAGGCTCATTGTGAGCGGCCATCTGCAGAAGCCGACTGGGGACTGAAGATTAGCAGCCCTAAGTAGGCCTGCAGGTCAGTCTCATCCATCTTTTTCCAGCTGTCTCCAGATTTGCGAAAACCCTCCAGATTTATCATCTCCAGGATTGGTTTTTTATTGCTGATAAACGGGTAGAATGTAGAAACAATGTCATTGGCATGACAGACGGCATACCTTGGAGGTCCTGGTGTCATCTTAATGTTTTGTTCTGCATGCCTGCCATGTTGGTCATATGCTGCATAGGACTATGGTATTTAGCCATTTTTGGAAAGAAAGTTTCTTTTTCAGCTTCAGGGGTATCTTCTTCTGAAGATGATTTATCATCTCCCCATCTTTTTCTTTGGATCAATCCTCGACCTCCGCTTCTAAATCAAAGTTGTCTTGCGGGACGTCTGAGAAAATTCGCTCTAAAGCCTCTTCAACGTTGTAACGCACACTCATGGCTTCAACACAGTTAGAACTTGGGGTCCTGCCTGCGGCATCCATATAACCTCTGGAAATTAACAGGTGATCTTCTGAATTTTGCGAGAACTTCACCTGATTTGCCTGGTTTACTTTTGCTACTGATTGATCTGAGACACAACTAAAACATTGCAACATCCTGTGGTTTGAAAATAACTCTGTGACCTTGATTTCAATTCGATTTGCCT
This sequence comes from Cyprinodon variegatus, assembly GCF_000732505.1. Lineage (NCBI taxonomy): Eukaryota > Metazoa > Chordata > Actinopteri > Cyprinodontiformes > Cyprinodontidae > Cyprinodon > Cyprinodon variegatus. Next base: position 550,488 of record NW_015150690.1, read on the forward strand.
CTCGGGTCATTATAACCGGAAGGCTATTTGTTGAGGCCAATCTAAGAAAAGTCATAACATTTCAAGTTAATAAAATATCATTTAGCAGATTTTTTTTAAGGGTTTAACACAGTGGCGGGTAATTTTGACCCAAGGACAACAGGAAAGTTAAAACAATGAGGTTGGCCCCGCTGTAAAGTCTCCTCCTTACTTCCTCACCTTCTTACTCAGCTTTTTCACCTCTTCCTCTCCATCCAGCAGACCGGTGAGGTAGAAGTTTATTTTTCTGTTTCTTGATGTAATGTGGAGGTTTTTCCAGCTCTTATTTTGAACCGTTTAAAGGTTGTTTTTGAAAATCTCCTTGTTGAAGCTAAAAGAATTTTCTCTTCTGCTCATCAAACTAATAAATTGGAGGAAAATTTGTTCTGTAACAAACCAACAGTCTGTTAAGGAAATTGTCAAATTTATACAAATATATTCAGTCAGAGGTGTCCAAACTTTTTCCCTTGAGGGCCAAAACTGTCAAATTGAAATTAGTCACTAGCCATAAAAATATTCTTTTATATCACTTTTTACCTGCTAAATAACAAACCCAAAATTTTAAGTCTGATTTCGGGAAGCTTATTGCAGTTTTAAAGCCAAAAAAAACAAACAGGATCACATGTTTAACCTGTATTAACAGAATAAACGGAGCATATATTTTTTTCCACTAAATCTTTTTAGGATTTGGTCCATCCTGCCTTTAAAAGATCTTGCTTAATTTTGCTTAGTTTAGCAGATGGGTTCTTTTTTTTTCAGCATATTTTTGAACAATCTGGCTTTAGTGAAAACTTCCCCACGATTTGAAAAAAAAAAAGTCCATAGCTGCGTTTACATGCACACAATTTCATGATCAGATTCAAGTCATTAAACCAAATCTCAGCACAAAATCAACTAATCCGAACGTGATGCGTTTATATGCTGCACACTTTATTCACTTTGACCTGCATGGACTGAAGTTTTCCTGAACGGAGCGAAACATCTATGTTTACCATTTGGAAGATCTATCAACATAAACCTCACCTCTCTTTGAGATTAGTTTGTTTCCCATTAAACCAAATCTGATTATTCTAATATTTGTGCATTTGTATGACACATTTTTTCTGACTGGATAATCTGGTTGAACTGGAAAGTTCCTTGAGATGACGTGTTGTGAATTTGCGTTATAGAAATAAACTGAATTGAATTGAATTTTTATTCTGATCACCTACGTCCAGCTAAACATTCATCGTTTATCAGGCGGGCTGCACTAAATCAGTCATTTTTAAATAATTGCTTAATGGCTGTTTTTTTTTTTTTTTTTAAACAGGTAACTTAATTAAAATAGATCTTATGAGTAAAAGATTTTTTTGTCTTGTTTTAAAAAAAAAAAAAGATTTTAGAGAGTTTTCCAGCTTTAAATCCTCCTGAAGATCCAGAGACATATTTTGAAGGAGACATTTTGGTCAATTTATGACTTGAGGCTGCTCCATCTATTGCTAAAGAAATAAAATAACTACTAAAGGTGTAGCTTCAGTTATAGTTTTTTCTGAAATCGGTTTTTAAGATGATCGAGCAGTTTGCTGTTTAAACTGAGATCCAGATGATCCTTGCAGAACTTCAATAATGATAACCTGAACATAAAGTGAGACACAGAAAACTGACAGAACTGCAAAGCAGATAAAAATGAATCAACCTGCAGCAGCTGGACCAGAAATGTCTATTAAATTGCTTCATTGGGTTTCCTTCCATTGAAGCATCTTAGCTGCTACTAAAGTGTTGTCATATTTAAGAGCAGTGGAGAAAAGCTGCTGGATTTACCTTTTTTGTAGCCTGAGCATATTTTATTTAAACAAGTAACTGAAATTAAAATGCATTTTTAGATACTGTTATACGAAATGCGGCAGAAAAGCAGGCAGTAAAGCACAAAATGTTCATGTGAAAGAATGAAACCCAGCAGGTTTAACAACAGCTTTTATGGAAACACGAGGAACATTTTCCCCACAAGCAATTTATTTTATTGTTTCTGCTGGAACTAAACCTCCTGGTTTTTCTCCTTCAGCATCATTAAGCAGCCAGTAAAATTAATTTAAAGGGATACATTAATATATTTAGTTGATTTCTCACTGATATGCATTTCTAAAAGTCTTGTCTGAAGCCACTGAGCAGTGGCTGTGATGTCAGAGCCACCTACCTGTTCTGATGTTTGCAATCCCAGAAGTGGCGTTGACCTTT
>NW_015150690.1:554414-588787 GCF_000732505.1 Cyprinodon variegatus
GTACTCGCCGATACCGATACCACCATTTTAGGGCAGTATCGTGGCCCCGTCCGATACTGGTATTGCTATCGGTGCAACACTAACAATTACAAGGACCACTTATTTAGATGATCCACCCGGAAAAAGGGACATCCTCCACTATACCTTTAAAGCGGAACAAAGGAGATGAATGACGAATTTGATTGATCCTGTATCAGGGTTCAATTTAATTCAGTTGGTGTTAAATGACCCAGATGGTGGTTAGTCAAGTTATGGGTTAATATTTTAAAGGAAGGCAATGTTACCTTTTAAGGCTGATTTATACTCAGAAACCAGGTCGTCTTCGTGTGTCACAGTGAACGCAAATGTCCCCTCCTCCTCAGACACTCTGGTGCACCTCTCCAAAATTGTAGGTGACCACAGACAGTGGCGCAGACAGAAGGCCTCTGATTGGTCAAATCTACATCCGCTCTACTCTATGCGTATTTCCTGTTTGGTACCTTACTGGCTTGTTTTGTTTGTATGACCGCCATTGTGGAAAACCACTTATGAAGGTGGACCAGCTAGAAGACCAATGCGCAAGAACGCCGGGACCCTTTGCTCAATAGGGAGGGGGAAGTAACTATCTGATCCAGCAGGGGTTTTGGGTACAAGGATGTGATCCTAAGACAAGGTTGCAGTATGTGCTCCATTGGGGAGTAATATGTGCAAACCTCCTAAACGTTGGAGCTAAACTTGATGTGTAAAATATACAAAGGGTGTTTTTTAAGAAGAAATGAAAAACCTTACATATGGAATTAATACATGGTTTGAAAGTATAATCAAGTACGGTAATCCTTTGAAAGCAGTTTGAAAGCACGTATGGAAAGGTACTTAATCTGTTAAAGTTCTTTTGGAGACCTATATTAAAGAATGTAATCTCCTTTTTTAATGGAACAGTAATCATTTACAGGAATAGAAAAGTAACTTACTGTTTATTCTCCACCTGTGCAAATAAAAAACAAATACTGCCCAGCCCTTGTGTTTGGCTTGGTAGGTTCGGCATTCCATCAACTTCAAAAGTAGATCTTGGTTTAAAAAAGGTTGGGCACCCCTGATCTAGACACATCACAGCTTTTATTTCTCTCCAGGATGGTGTCACAGCCAAACCAGATAATGTTATGAGAAAAAGAGTGAGCATAATGTTACAGATTGAACTAACAAATTCTACAGAATGGGTGAATTGAGATAACCTAACAACAGCCAGATGCATGTCTCGCTCCGCCTACTGTAGCTCCACTCACATACATCTGGGAACCCGCCATAGGAATTGCCTTTACTGAAGGCTGGGCCTTATCAAAACTCCTTGCATATGATTGGATAAGCCACTTGGGGAGAAGGGCGAAAACATCGTTTCCACCAACAAAAGCCTTCAAAGCCGTTCTCTGATGTTCTTTTAATGAAACAATATCAGATAGATTGGACAACACAGAAGAAATAGCAGCATCAATGCTAACGCTTGCTTCCTCAATGCGAGCCGCCATTGTTGTTGGAATCTCACGGTCGCTTCTCCACTCCAGGACACACCCGCCCTGTGTCCTGATTGGACAGACCATAAATTCGGTTGGGGAAATCACTTTCAATGAGCGGGTTCCCAGATGTATGCGAGTGGAGCTAGGCGGAGAGAGACATGCATCTGGCTGTTGTCAGGTTAGAATTGAGATGGAATGAAACAGAATGATGAAAGAGGGTTTCTATGTCCTTCAGAATTCTAAACCTATAGCAGCATAATTATAGAGATAGCTCAGGATAACCTGAGCCACTCTAACTATAAGATTTATCAAAAAGGAAAGTTTTAAGTCTAGCCTTAAAAGTAGACAGGGTGTCTGCCTCACTGACCAAAACTGGTAGTTGGTTCCACAGGAGAGGAGCCTGACAACTAAAAGATCTGCCTCCCATTCTACTTTTAGAAATTCTAGGAACCACTAGTAAACCTGCAGATTGAGAGCGAAGTGCTCTGTTTGGAACATAAGGAACAATCAGATCTCTGATATCAGATGGAGCTTGGCCATTTAAGGCTTTATATGTGAGAAGGAGGATTTTAAATTCTATTCTGGATTTAACAGGAAGCCAATGAAGAGAAGCCAGGATAGGAGAGATATGATCTCTCTCTTTAATTTTCTTCTTGCAGTGGAGAGCAGAGTTCGCTGCTTTTATCTGTTGTCACCAGTGGCGGCTGGTGGAGTTTCCTCCAGTGGGGGCTATAAATTAAAAATAGACGTATACCAAAAACCAATCAAACATATACAGTACTTACTTATCTCACCAGTATATTTATTTGAATGCCACCAACAAAAATAATTATAAAAACACTTTATAAAAACAAAACATAATTTCATGTACAGGTTTAGTTTTTGTACATAAATCTTGCCCTTCTAAGGCTTTGTGAAGATAAATCTGTGTTTTGCATGGTCCAATATTGTGTCACAAACCTAAAAAAAATAAGGTACCAGTTCGATATTGGAGAAGTTATTTGTCAGCTTTATATCTTCTTTATTTATAAAAACTATTTATTTTCTTACAATGTGTTTATTTAAGAGCACCAATGCAAATTAACAAACATCTAGAAAAAGTACACTATATTATATGATTGTTCATTCTTCTTTGGCTTTTCTAAAAAGTTCTTTAAATCAGTCCTATCTGTCTATCCATGCTGGGTCAGATCCTGACATTTGAAGAAGGAGGCAGGGAAAGCAGGATAAAGCTTTAGCCTCGCTACATGCAGTTAGCCAAGACTTATAGCTAAACCAGGTCCTGGAAAGGGTCGTTTCTTGCGCCATTTCTCTCTCTTTCTCTCTCTCTCTCTCCAATGTGTCTCCAACTCTGTAGACTCGACCTGTCAATCGCAAAACGTCTGCACTGTGGCAGGAGGTGGTGAGCAAATACACTTCCTGTCACCACCAGAGCTACGCCCGAGCTCTCTTATACAGAGGAGCTGCTGCGCATGTACGACTTTTAACGAGGGTCTATGGGCAAAGATTTTTGCGCCCTAGGGTGGAAATACATCACCAGTCGGATGAAAAATGGAATGACGCTTTACTAGTCATTAAAGATTAAATATGTATCTTGCACATCTAAAAAATATGTATTATTATATTTCAAAATATTTTAAGTGTTAATTTAAAATAAAATTCGGAAAAAAAAAATATACATTTTATGTCTTAATCAGGGTCATTGGGTGGGTGGGGCTGCACCTTAGCGCCCTCTGTTGGCCAGGCGCCAGTGGTCGTCACCAAACAGAGCATTTAAGTGAAATGATTGTTATCAAAAACAAAATTAATGTGCAGAAATAAGTATTGTGCACTGATACCATTTTTTGGCCCCGATACCGATACCTGGCTGTGCAGTATTGGCCAATATCGATACCATCTGTTTGAAATTGATGTGTGTGTGTGTGTGTATATATGAAGAACTGTATACTACTTGGATGTAAAATAATTGCCATCATGGCTTTGTCAAATTGCTGCCTACCTTTGTGAAGCAGGAAAAAGACTAAAACAAAGTGAATCCAGTAGAACTTTTTATTGCCTACCTGGAATGGGTGACAATAGTTGAATAAACTTTTGACTCTCAAAATGGCATTGGTGCCCTATTTGTTGGCCGGTGGTATCACCGATAGCGATACCACCATTTTAGTGCTGGATTGGGGCCCCGTCCGATACAGGTATCGATATAAGTGCAACACTACAAATAAGTAATAGTTCTATTAACCATACATGTAAAAGGAGTTTTATGCTTTGAGCCCTAGGCAATTGCCTATATTTTAATGTTAAATCTGCCCCTGATTACAGGCAAAATACTTTAAACTACAAATAAAAGAAAAAAAGTGTGATTCAGAGGTACCAGGTCTTTTCTCACCAGCTTCAGTCTCAAGGCTCATTCAGTCGAGTTTTATTGTGAAAGAATCACACAGGAAGCCAGGGCTCAGTTTGTAATAAATGACGGTTTATTATAAAGATTACAATCTGTCAAAGAGGCTTGTTCATCATGTGCTCCCCGGAGTTTAGAAAAGAGAAAACTGCACGTACACGCACGCCACTCACTCCAGAAGAAACCACAGACATACTGTAAAAAGAGGAAGAGGAGGAAGGATTTACACGCAGGTTCAGACAGTCGGGATCTCAGCCGCTCAGCGGGAAGCAGAAGAAGCTGTGGGGGCTGTTTTCCCGATCGTTATCCCGTCTTTAACCTCACTCTGCGGCGCCCCCTGCTGTGAAGAACTAAAATCTCAGATGAAACCTTTTATAAACCACTTCTAGAAGCACTTAGAGTAAATGTACCGGGTAGATTACTGCAGTAAAGATGAATAAATCAGGAAACTTTATGATTCATAAAGTAAAACTGATTAACACGATGAGAGATAAAGGTTGAGAGTCTCAGATGGTTCAATTCCTGTTTTAAAGAGATCCTGCTGGTTTTGGTTCAGATTGAAGGTTTCAAACATTCGATTTCAGGAATATTTATTTACTCCCTGCTGAGAGCGATGTTGGGTTTTCTTCACATCTCCAGGGATTCACGGTCAGATGAAGTCACAAAGTTGCCTTTCTCTTTATATACAACAGTTTTGGTTTTAAGTGATTTTTTGTATGGCTGGATCAGTATTTTCTTTTAACATTTGTCTCACTCTGCAATAAACAGCTTTTAGTTTATCTGGCTATTATTCATGACCTATAATAATAATAATAATATAGAATACTTGTAACTAAAAGAGCTGATTGAAAAGTCAGCTCATCAGCTCCCCCTGATGGCCATAAGGTGTAAAAACTATCTTAGTAGCTTTTCCTTTCTGTTAGTTTATGTTTACGATTAGATTAGACTGATTTATAGTTTCTGATGTGTGAAGACAAAGGAAAGGAATATTTCTCCTGCCTGAGGATCTGTAGCTTGGTCCCAGCAGATCATATTGGAGCTGTAGGATCTCTTATTGATGTTCTCAGTCTAATCTTTATTACTTCTATTTTATGTTCTAATTATCTGAAAAAGCAGATTTTCAGTTTTTAATTAGCTGCGATGCTTAATTATAAAATCTAACAGGAATAAACTATTAAATTGGATCACTCTGTGCTAATCTATATAAAAATACAATTTCATTTTAATGTAAGCTAAATTACACCATGTTCTGAATAACAGAGGCCTACCCGGGGGGGGGGGGGGGGGGACAAACTGCATGTTGTGGCTCCTTGGTTCAGTTTTATGTGAAAGAATCTTTTCAACCAAACAAACAGAAAATGAACTGAACTCATGACCCTCTATGGTTCGAGCTGCTTCCATGTTTCAACACCTTCTGGACCAGAACTGTAACGCTGATCTGTCCCGTCTTTAATCCACTGCAGATCAAACAGATTCTACAGCTGATTTACTCTGATCTAACGAATCTACGCCTAGAAAATATTTTTTTACAACTTTGGGATCATGATTGTAGCTCAGCAGGCTTAGAAGGACTGAGATGTGTTGTCATGGTAACAGGCACTGAGCGATTGATTGTGCTTGGGGGGGTAATTATGTGATGTGTGGTGGTGGGGGGTCGAACATCTGTTTTCATTTCAAATATTCAGATGTGTGTTACAGGAAGCAGAGGAGCTGTTGTTCTGCCAAACTGGTTCCAGTTCTGATTCAGACTAGAGTGACGATCTGATCGGCCTGGATGGAGAAGAACTAGACTGGAATGGATTCAGTTCTTGCTTAAATTTCTACCGTTTTATTGCAGAGACGAATGATAGAAAGCATAAAGTCAACGTCTGCCGTCTGTCTTTAGCTTCCAACAATCAGTTCCTCTGGATTTACACGGTTCTGTCTGGAAAAATCTGGAATTTTCTTTTGAGTTTGTGAAAGAAAAAAAATGTTGGTGGCTTCAGATTCCCTTCAGTTCCCACATTTCAGCTGTGCCTGAACATCCACCCTAACCCCTAAATCCCTCTATTACTATATAGAGTGGGGACTATATAATGGACTTTATAGTGATGGTTGGTTAACTGACCATTTGGACAGATGATCACTACTTTTCGTTCCCCGTTGGTCACATGACTCTGCCTCCCTGCACCGTCCCTGCGCCATCTTTGTTTTTTGTCGCCCACTACCCGACAGCGGCCCGCTGTGACAACAAATCCCATGATGCTTTGCGAGGAGAGCTCTCACAAAGCAATCTGGAAGATCTAGTCTAGTGACCATGGATGACCACTGCTTTTCAAGGTGCATTGAAATTTCAAATCCACTACTTTTTTTATCTACTAGACGTTCGGACACTCATTTAAAATGACGTAACCAATATACAGTGATTTGGGCGGATGTTCAGATATAGCCCACTTCTTTAATATATGCTTTAAATTTTGCTCTAATCCAGTTTTTTGTATTTTAGTGATTACTCTTGTAGCATTTAGCTGTAATTATATTGAATAAACAACAAAGCTTAACAAAGCAAATAAATTAGCCCTCAAACCATTTTACTATTATAAATTTAAATGTTCACCAGATTAAAATCCCTTTCTGTCATTATTAGCAGTTTTGGATTGAAACAGGCCCAAACGTACCCAGCAGTTGAGCTGAGTTATGGTTATCTAACCTGGGTAATGGTGCTTTGGGCTGTAAATCACCATCTCTATCATGATACAATACTGTATCATTTGTTTGGATGGAGATACGATGATAACCACTAGGTTTGTTCTAAAGATGAAAACGTGGATCAATATTTTCATTTCGGATTAATTAAAATGGATCAGAAATCATCAAATGATAAATATGGATGTGAAGTCATGTTATTTTCATACTGAGAAACACCAATTCAAATTAATAACCTTATTTTTAATTTGCTTAAGTTATTAGGTTTAATAGAATTACTTAAAGTAGTAATATTCATAATATTGAAGGTTTTAAATTTAAATTGAGTTCTAAAAAAAACTTGAGTGGATTTATTTTTTCCCAACCAAAACATTTTATTTAGTGGTTTTTATACGAAAAACAGACTAAATATTTCATAAAATATGTCCGCCCCAGTCCGGGAACCATTACTGGGACCAGTTTGGTAGAAAAGGAGCGTTTTATAAAGAGCTTCTGCTTCTTTAAATTGCTTCTTTACGACTTTATTAGGTTTGGCCATAAAGTGCAACAAGCGTTAGTTATCTATACAACAGGAACAGTAATTAATTTAGCTTTATTACAGCAGCTCAGATGTTTTTCTCAAAGTTTGAACCGTTGATCGAGTTCATGCAGAAAGACGAGAGGAAAATCTGGATGTTTGGAAGGAAAATATTTTTAAAAAACTAGACTGGATCCGAACTCACTGCAGGACTGTAGTTTTTCTTTTACTGAAATTTGCTCCTTTGCGCTAAAATAAGATGCTTTATATTCATAGTTATATTTATTTATATACACAGTATAATTTATTTAGCTTTTATTCTGTATAATAGTAGAAATGTGGTTCAGTTTGTTCATGCAGAGGCAGCACCTCTTTAATGAGGGGTTTAAATCCTATAAAATATATGAATCTGCCTCTAACTTTACTGCATCATAAACATTTAAATATGCGGGTCTTAAAAGCAGATCTGGTTTTCTAGATCACTAACAGCTTCTTTAGCTGAATTCTAGTCATAATTTCCTCTTTTGGCACAAAAATCTTCCCTGTTTGTTTTTATAAAAAGCTTATAAACATGAGTAAACGGGGCTCCTTTTATTACGATTTTTATATTTGAAGGCAACTCCACTTATGGCAGGAAGCATCATCCCTTATATGGCAGGGGAGGAAACTCCTTTTATGGCCTGTTCCTGTGACACCGTCGTCAGGGCGATATGGCCTCGTTTTAATCGATTGGTTTCCGGCTGATTGATCTGGAATCGGAGTGAGGAAGATGCATGAAGAGGAGGAGGAAGGTATAGTCTGTACAGATGGCTTTAAACAGATAGCACCGTGTACAGTAAGCCCTCAGTAAGCAGGTTAGAAACCAGAGAGGTCGGAGCTCTGCAGCAGCTCTCCCTGAAACACACCAACACGTCGGCACAAAGTCACACTCATCGACAAATCATTATGAACTCCAAAACTTCTGCTGGAAATTCAACTCATTGTCAAATCATAACTAAAAATCTGTTTCCAGACGACTAAAAGCTCTGTACGGCATCACCACCACGCTAGTATTATTATTATTACTTATTGATTAATTCTAAATGATCTCCATTAACATATAAACTCATGTCTGAAGGAACACAAAAGCTTTGATATGTTGAAGGGGGGGTAAAAGAAATCACAACAGCTTTCAGGAAAGGACAAAAATATGAGTGTCCAGTTTTTCAAAAAGTCCTCGAAGGTCCCGGATCATCCAGATAAACCCGGCATGGAGGGAGAACCCGTCTCATTGATCGTCGCTTCTTCTTGTGAGAAGCAGCACAGCTCTGAGTCCAGCTCCTGCCAACATATGAACCATCGCAGCTCTTTAGAAAAAAATGTTTATTCTCCTCAGAAGTCCCTTTATTAGACTCCAGATCCATTAAAAGCTTTTATTTATTAACAAAAATTAATTAAATTAGCTCCAGTGTGCTTCACTGCATGCCCAATCTCTTTAAAAACGGCCGAATAAGTTTGACTACCAATGAGTGTTTATTATTTATAGCTTGTGGTTATTTTATGCTGGTTGAAATGTTGTAACTCTGTCAGTTCAGTTAAACACGGTTTTCTCTACATCCCAAAGATCAAAGAACAGAAACGACGGCTAACGGAGAAGTTAAGTCATGATTTTAGGGAGAGCATCTGAAAAATATCGTCTGTAAAGGTCGGCCATCAAAAATGGCAAGAATCTGCTCTGATCGCTTTTATCTCAGTATTTTTGTTTTTCTCACTGCTCAAGACTATCAAATCAGGCTGGTCATGGTTGCCTAGTGCTGCGATGCCGACCTTAAAGGAGAGTGGAATATTGTATTAGCATTTATTAGCATTTTTTCCTTGTATTGCGTCATCATTAATGCACGCAGCAGACATGCCTTTAGATAACATGAAGCGCATGCATCGCTGCTTCCTCCATCTGCTGTCCTGTAATCGTTTGTGTTTTTTTGTTGATAGTTTTGTGTTCTTTGTAACATTGTCAAGAGAAAGAAATATCACCTTCAAAACATCGGGGATTAGTTAGACTGATGTCCGATAATTGGTATTTACATCGGCATTAAAAACGCAGCATCAGCCCATTTCTTGTATTGTTATCTTTTAATGGAAATAAGTTAACATCTACATTTTGTTGGTTTGGATTATTTTCCTTCGACTGAGACCTTTGGCAGTTTTTCGGCGACAAAATGTTTTGATGTTCTTTGTGACTTTAGAGATATTTGTTTATTTCACGTCAGTCAAATTTGCCCTAATGGACTGAATTTATCTAAGAATTGAGTTCCAAAGTATATTTTACTACATCCATTTCTTTTATCTCATACAAAATGACACACAAAATTTAAGATTAGTTATGATTAAAATCTGAAGTTTAGTTCAGCGTTGGGAAAGTAGACCAGATTTCCTCAAGTTCTTAATCCAATATTTACTAGTTTTACAAATTTTATAAACAGCAAATGAAAATTTTGAACGTTTTCTTGCCAATTATGGGCTCGTGTCAGTAAATTCACACCAGATGTTCATAACAACCAAAGTTATCTACATATACAAGAAATCAGAAGGGTGTATTTATGAATTATCTTTGTAATTAACACATAAGTGAGAAAAGTGCAGAAAGCAAAGAAAACGGCTGAACTCTGTTAGTATGATAAAGAAATCTAGCTTTCTATCAGTGCAAATATCAGTTTAATCCCAAATGGTGGCTTCTAAAATGATTTTACTTCTCATTAGCTTTCAAGGAAAGAGCTTTAAGACTTTTTCCAACCTTAATGTTGAGAAACACACACATGGATTTGATTACAGACGTACATGTCTGTCCAGGTGCTCTTTTCTGTTAGAAAAGCTGAGATTTAACAGAGTTGCCTGAAGCCGGGCTTAAACTGTACAATTTTTTGCCCTTTTCTGGCCGACTTTCCAGTCGTGTGAGAATTTTGCGATCAGGATGACTTTCAGCCTGATGGTGCGTTGTGTAGTGTACGGGGGTAAGAGGTGTGAACAGCCTCTCACCACCACCTCACGATCAGGAATCAGAAGGTCGGGAAAAAATCAAACATATTTGAAATTCAGTCGGCCGTCGTGGGAAAATCGCTCAGTCTGCGAACAAGGTTACTTCTTCTTCCGCTCAGATGAGAACACAGTAGCATGGCGGGGGTGCGAGTGAAATGGAAATTGACATACCGTAGTAGCCTCGTTTGTTCAGCCATGTCTTTGTCTAAATACGTCATCGACTTTTCTTTTTAGGGCTTTCAGCACAAATTGCCGAGGCAGCGCGTTTCACTCTAACTTCATTGTCCTCTTGTGCCTTTTTTGGCTTCCGCATAGACGAGTCCAAGCAGTGCCATCTCTCACTGCGGAGCTGAATCCGACGTGTTTTTTAGACGTACAGTGTGAGCAGGTAGATCGCATCAGATAGTCGATTCGCACAGTGTGAGCTGTGAACTCGCACTGTAAAACGAAACCTCAGGGTTTCTTCGTACAGTGTGAGCTGTAGCTTTATGCAACGATTGAAAAAAAATCGCACAGTGTACGCCCGGCTTCAGAGACACCTTGGCCTCCATTTTCACTAGCAGCACAAGACTCCACTGCAGAAGGAAAACATGTTTGTTTAGGATTTGCTGCGAAACTTTAAGACAGGCCCATCAAAAACGGGAAAGTGTTGTCTGTTCAGATACGACCCATGTTGAATTTCTGTCAAGACATCAGCCCCCCCCCAATAATACCATAAAAACAGAGAAACAAGGTGAAGCTCTTGGATCGGACTGACCAATCATCAGGTTTTCGTCTAATTGAAGCTAAGCGGTGCTGAAACCTTCTAGATTGGGATGAATTTTGTACGAGACTGGGTCCAAATAACATAAATGTTTCAAGACAAGTTGACTATATAAAAAAAGAAAAAAGCTTTTGTTTCGTTCAGTATATTTAAGAAGCTTGTTTAAACATTATTCCATGAACAAGGAATTATTTGTTTGTATTTCTTTTCCTAAGTTACTTTGGTTATATCCGATATCTGGTGTGAATAAGTGACAACAAGGCTTCGACTTGGATGTCATCAGGAGCTGAACTCAGAGCTGGTTCTCCAAGAGCTGATCAGCCGAAACATTTCAGAGATCTGGGCGTCAACAAAATGGGCGTGATTCTGTAATGGCTGAGATATTGAATTAAGGAGATGGGCTGGGGTCTGACCTGAGGTCAGGGGTCGTGAGGTCAGAGTTCTGGATGCCTAGAGGTGATGGGTGAGAGGCGAGGGGTCAAGTGGAGCTCTCCAGCAACTGTCTGAGAGCCCTCTCGATGTTGATGCGGTGTCCCAGTCTGGTGACGCCCAGCTCCACGTAGTCCTCCTTGGTGAGGGCAGGGAGGTGGGAGCCTTCGATCTCGTGCTCCTGGAAGCGCTGGCGGTGTTCGGCCAGGCCCATGCTCTCCAACCAGTCGCCCACATCGTATTTATTCCACAGGTTTAGAGGCCGCTGCCTCCAGGGCCGGAGGGCCAACAGGGGCCCACTGAGGACCGGAGACGGGCAGGGGGAGGCATGGGGCGAAGGCGAAGGAGAGCGGGATCTGGTTCGTGCACTGGCGCTTCTCATAACGAAACGGACCTCCTTCGGCTCCGATGGCAGGCTGAGACTTGAAGACTTCAGGATGGTCAGACCTCGACCCGAGCTCAGATCAGGGCGTTCTGAGCAAGGCGCAGGGGAGGAGCCCAGCCCCATGGAGCGATCTGAGGGGGAGGGAGAAGGGGAGGGGCTTCTGCGGGTGACGGGGTAGCGGCTTCCTGGTCGGACCGTGTAACTGGTGCCATATCCTCGCTGGGAGATGGTGTGAAGTTCGCCAAGGCTGGAGAACAACCTGCAAAACATCAAACACAGATCATCCTCCACATCCTAACCAGTTGGATTGACTTTCCAACAACAAGAATTACTGATTAAAGGCAGAGAGTAAAATAAACTCATCTTTAATACAGGGCCATTAGGAAAGAAATATGCATTTGAAGTGTTGAGACGATATTGACATTTTCTAGTATGTTTTGTAGACCAAAACGTTAGTACTGAGGATAAATGTAATAATTTAAAGGGACCTGATAAAATAGTTTTTATTAAAATAATGCTGAGGGAGAAAACAAGATGCAGGAGAACAACTAAGAGCTGGAATGGTGGTTTTGTTATGGACAGTTTTCATGGATTAGATTACAGCTAATCCTACAAGGTTGGCCTTGGCTTATTTATGTTTCCTAATAGGGCTGGAGGATATGACCTCATATCAATATCACGATAAATAGGGCAGTTTTACCTTAATAAAGATAAAAGCATGAGAAATGCTCCGGCTCCTCTATCAGAAATAAAATGCAGGAAATGCAACTGATCTATTTATAATTTATTTATGGAATACATCACATTAAATATTACTTTCATTTAAATATTAAAGGCTTGTACCCATTCAGAGTTAAACATTCAACAATGTCTCATTGAACAAAGATTTTTGCACAAAGGTAAAGGAACTTTTTTCACATCTTTGAACTCAGCAGCATGGCTGAGCTGTAGGTGGTGGGAGAGGTTGGATGTGTTAGTTTGGGTCCCGACAGTTTTCAGACAAACTTTACATTTCATGTCCTTCTGCTCAACATCTATGGTGTAATTGTAGTGCCACCGAACTGAGCGTGCAGTGAGGACAAAGTGCATCGTTTAAACCTGCACACCTTCACTCCAAAACTGTGTGCCCAGTGCTCAACTCTGACAAAGCGCTCTTGGCTTCTTCTCTGCACGCTCAGCTTCATCTCTGCTCTCTCTAGGCTCTAGGTTTAACTGATGTAATTTCATTTACAGCTGTGTTAGATGCTTCTTCACTGGGCTCATCCGCCATTCTCTTTGTTTACGGATGGAGTCAGGTGATTCCACACCTGCTGCCGCGTCTTAAAGAGGAAGGAACTACCAGCCACCAGCGTACACAGGAAAAATGGAAGAATTAAGTTTATTTCGTTACCCACATTGGAAAATTGTCGCCAATTATCGTAGTGAATAACGTAAAAATCCGGTTTATCGCACAGCTCTATTTGCTAAGGATCTGCAGCTGAATTTCAAAGTGGGTGAAGCAGCTTAGACGAGGCTGTTGCGTCATATTACCGTCACCCACCAGCTCAGAGTCTGACTCTGTAGTCTAGAGGTCGGCTCTGAATGGTTCTGATCCTCCCAAAAAAGTTAAAAACAATCCACTGGACTTTGTTTCCAAGTGTGAAGACATTTCGCTTCCCATCCAGGAAGCTTTTTCAATTCAAAATGTCAGATATAGCGTCGAGTTCAAGGCTTTATAGACTGGACCAAAGCAAAGCCTTGTTTTAGCTTAGAAGACATGCAAATTGAGCCGGATGAACGGGTCCGCCCCTTTGGTTTCGGGGTTATTTGAGTTCTTTGTTAGCCTGCAATACCTGATACCTGTCTATGTCTCTGAAATGGGGGTCGTTAGATGGAATTGTTGGCCTGGCTGAACAGGTGAGATGTTGTTGTTCCCTGTAAGGGGGTGAGGGTCGCAATGATGGTGGGAAGGAATCAACTCTATGGCTGATTTATAGGTTTTTTAAAGGTGAAATCTGAGTCCACCCCCTCTGTTTAAGGTTTTTCTTTCTTAACATAAATGGCTTCCTTCACGTCGCTTTCAAACCAGCTATCCTCTCTGTCCAAAATGTGAACATTGTGTTCCTCAAAAGAATGTCCTTGGTCCATAAGGTGTAGATGTACTGCTGAGTCTTGGTCGCTCTTCTGTGTTGGGCCATGAGTCTGTGGAGAGGTTGTTTGGTTTCTCCACCTCGGGATAAGACTCAGAGCATTCCTCCATCAGAGCATTCCTCACTGCATTGAACTGCATACTCCACTCCGCTCATATTTGGTCTGGCGTTTTGTCTTTAGGATGCACTAGTGTTCTGACCCATAAGGTGTGATGTCTCCATATTCCTAAGCATCACTACCTTCTCCAGAGCTTGAACTAGCTGGTGGTTCAACATTGAGCTAGCTCTAAAGGTGTTCTCCCTCTGACGTCGCCACACGGACCTGCACACACAGAGTGCTGCTGTGGATCTACTAAATGTAGAAACTTTGTAACTCAGAGCCTCCTGGTATGTTCTGCTGCATGATTTGAATGGAAATTTACATGATATCAATATTGTGTCATAAACACTTTAACCTCTTAAACCCCCCTAATTTGAAGTGATCCTCGCCTATTTATCATACCCAAATGGAAAAGCAAATAACTTAGGAACTGTAAGCCCAAATAACATTTGTGATACATCATTTGAAAGCTAACATGATTTAGTGTTTGAATATACAAACAATTGAGTAAAACCCAGCCCATGCTGCATCAGTTCAAACATGACTCAAAGTTGTTTTTTTTTAGTCTCGAAAATGATAGGTCTTTTTGGAAACGGAAGTAATAAAGACATGCTTGGAGATAGGCATGTCTGGAAGGGTGGAGGATTTATTGAAATTATTAACAAATTTAAATAAATATTTAATATTCCTGTATTATAAAGTTTCATTCATTTAATGTCACATTGAAATTTTCACTTTTACCAGTAGTAATAATCCCAAATTGTCATGCATTAAATTTGTGGCACTTCTGGCTTTCCGTATCTACTGCTTTGGATAAATAAATGTCTGTTTGTGAGACACGTTTAGTACTGAGCTCAGTGTTTGGCTTCAGAAATGATGCAGTCCCAACAGCTAGCTAGTTTATTGATGGCCTGGCTGATAGATTAGTCAGAGGAAAAGTGAAGTTTCCTCTGAAAGGGTTAGGGTTATTGCTGCGTTTACTGATTGATTTTATCGAGTCCTGGATGACTGAGAATCTACAGCAGCTTATTGTTGATGTAAAATGTTTTTTTCTTAAAGTCCAGTTAAAACCATTCATCGCTTTTTAAAAATGCTGTTTACTCTAAACACAGGATCGCACATCAGGAAAACGTCCAGTTTAACGTACCTGGCGCCCCCTACAGGTGACCTCCGGCCCGGGTCCAGCGGACTCGGTTCCTCTCCCAGGGAGTGGCTGTCTTTGTTGAGCAGCTGGAGCCGATTAGCCAGATCCAGGCCCGACCCGGCCCGGCCACTCAGCTCCAGGGCGGACGCTGAGCGGGTCGTCAGGTCCACCGCAGACCCAGAGCTCTGACCTCCCAGGGCTGCTGGGCGGCCCCCGCCGTCCTCTGGACTCGCCCCACGACGCTCGTCGTCTCCGCCCCCCCACAGCTTTGACCTCCTCTGGAACAGGTAGCGCGGCTGCCGGCTGCTGCCGCTGGTGGGTGAGGAGCATAGTGGGGAGGAGGGGGAGGAGGAGGAGGCGACAGAGGGGAGGAGCTCGCTGTCTGAGGACTGCTTCAGCAGCGGGTCGCGCAACGCAGAGCGACCCCGACCAATCGGCGACCGGAGGCGGGGTTTCAGAGCCGACGGGGAGGTGGCAGCAGATGAGGGAGAGGGGTGAGTGGCAGGGGGGGAGGATGGCGATGTGGGAGCAGGAGGGGAGGCCAGGGTGATGGAGGGAGGGAGGGAGCTAGGGGACAAGGAGCTGTCATGGTGACGCTCTTCACCTCCTTCCTCCTCATCTCCTCGTTTCCCAAGGGACTCTGGAGCACTCTCGCCTCCTCCCTCTCCTCCTCGTCGAGGCAACAGGGATAAGGAGGACGGGGCTGGGGCGGCAGGGGGGCTGGCGAAGGCGGGGGGAGGAGTCACTAGACCAATCCTACGCAGCTCCTCTCTGGTCTCCTCATCGCTGGATGACAGCAGGGCAGGAGGGAGGGTCACGGTGTAGGCCCCGCCCTCCTCCTCTGAGCTGCCCACCGTGAGACTTCTCCGTCTGTCAATCAGAGCCGAGTGGCTGTCATTGGCCAGCGCTGGTAGAGGGGAGGGCCTCCATCTTTCAGGGGAGGGGGCAGCGGGCGATGTTACTCCCCCTTCGGTCTCTGGGCGTTCCACCTGCCCCTCGGGGAACAGCGGCGGCGTGATGCGTTTGTGCCTCAGCTCAGGGCTGGTTTGTGGCGTTGTATGTTTAGTTCGCTGCTCGGGGCTCGTCTGGGGAGAGGTGCGCTTGGATCGCGGCTCAGGGCTGCTCTGTGGGGTGGTGAAGGGGGTGCGCTTGTGTCTGGTCTCAGGACTGGCTGCTGGAGTGGGAACAGGTGTGGTGGAGGCTGAGGTGTGTTTGATTCGAGGCTCGGGACTCGGCGTTCTGGCGGTGAGCGCTCGCTCTCTAGCAGCGAGAGCCAAGGCGAGAGGAGACGACGGATCTGAGGACAGAAACAAGTCGGGGTTTGATTTGAACTTGAAATGGTGACAAATAACTTCAATATATTTTGGATTAATTACGCAAAAATCACTAAATTTAGTTTTTGAAACATCTGCAAAAATATATCGAAAAAAATTATTTGCTTATCATTTGAGCAGGTCCTGAATTAAGTAGTTTTTTTTTTCTTGGCAGATCAGCTCCCTTATTCTAATTTAGTTCAAATTCTACAAGATCATTTAACATTTCCTAACCTTTTTATTAACCTTTACTATCCACGGTATTTATGAGAATTTGTGAGATATTTTCTGTATTATTTAGTTTTACAAATATGTCTAATATATTGTCTTAAGTCTGTGAAATTTTAAAAGCAATAAATACCAGAAATATTTCTAATGAGTTAAAATATATCTCATTATTATGGAGATAATCTATTAGTTGACTTATTCTTAAAAAGAAATTAAGGTTCAGTTTTATGAGCAGGAATAAAATATAATTTAGGGCATATGAAAAAGGTTTGGTGCAGGATTTTAATGAAAAGATTAAAGGCCAGTTGTTGCTTTTAGGGAAATAATGTTTTATTTGATCACAACAGTCAGATTATTTTCAGTAAAAAACATTCTGACGGTGGAGCTCCTGACATTCAGTGTGCAGCAGAGATTATATCAGTGATTCAGAACACCTTGTTTCACAATGACCAACTGCTTTTATCCATTAATAAGTTCCTAAACCAGTTTACATTTCTAGATGATACAGAGAAGATGTTGCAGATGTTGGTCGAGTGTTTCTGTAGGTCGGCTTCCTGTGCTGATGACTCGCTCCGCTTTGTGTCAACGGTTTGCTTCAGACTCTGATGAAGCTGGTAGAGCGGACTTTTCTTTGGCTCTCATGTCCTTTTTGGAAACTGTTGATGGATTCCCACACCTCACTATGGAAGACGATTAGGGCTACTGAAAAAATAAAAAAAAGTCCACCAATTTTTAAATTTTATTTCAGTGTAATATCAGAAAAAAGTCAGAATTCTGACTTGTTTTGCAAAATTCTGATTTTTTTTTTCCAAAATTGTGACTGTAATCTCAGAATTCTGCTTTAATCAGAATTCTGACTTCTCAAAATTCGGACTTTAATCTCAAAATTCGGACTTTTTTCCCCCCATATTAAACTGAAATATTTAAAAATCAGTTAATCCTTTTTTATTTTTTCAGTGGCCCTAATCGTCTTCTGTACCTCACTCCTCTCAGTTCTAGGTAATCATTTAAGGTCCTTTTATCTTCAGGTATAGTGTTTTGCCTGCGTGCTTCCAGTAGCTTTGGATTTGACCACGTAGGCAGAGGAAAACGCCAGTGAGATCAGAAAGAGACGTTCTCAGGTCACATACCTGAAACAAGAAGGTTAGATCCATTTGAGTTGACTAGTACTGCTATAGTTCATGTACACACTATTATCACACAGGAAGGAAACAGGAAGATGGAGTAAAACCTACCCGCAGGCATCCATTGCCGCTCATGTTGGCGTCGTAACATCCGTGGGAAGAGGACGTCTCCCAGTGGCTGTTTGTTTCTAAATCCATCCTCTTTAATTAACTCATGTTCTTGCTTCAACTCTGAAGCAACAGTCGGACAGTGTTTAAAGCCAAGGCACTCCCTGATAGGGCGTTGTCAAAGGGAAGTTTCCGCCATGTTTCTCCCACCGTCCAAGCTCAGTGTGCTGGCCTTCCTTAATAAGCAACAAAAAATAAGTTCTGGACCATTTTTAGCAAAACTGTCGTGGCTGAAGCTTCAACCTTTTTTCTCCATACATCTGTGAGGTTTCATGTCTTCCTCGGTGTGGATCCACCTGCACTTCATAGCATTTGCCTCAGGTGTTTGTTCAACTGTTTGTTTCTCTGTTCTTCTCCCACACGCTGCAACCGGAGGGTTGATTAGCCTGCATCTACGCTCAGAAATAACTTTACTGTTACACTGGAAAACGATCTAGAAATAAGTACACATTTCTTGAATTAATTGTATTTATCCTTATTTTGAGTAGGTAAATCTTAAAAAAAGGTCATTAGATAATATGCACTTGGAATAAGACAATGCAATTGTGTTTTCTTTTTTTAAGTGTAAATTGTCTTGTTCCATTGGCAAAATGTCTCTTTTACCTCCTCAATGCACTTATTTTAAGAAAAAATGACTTGTCTAGATTTGGATTTTTTTACAGCCTACATTCAGTAAGAATTTGCTCATTTTTTCTGTGTGAGGTGAGCGCTGCCAGCAGCAGCATCCGTCTGGTACTTTGATTTAGCAAGAGAATTTAAATAGTGATCAGACTTAAAAATATATATATTTAAATTTATCGCCTTATTTTTGTTTACTTTTTACACGTTATCCTGTTAGTAGTTTGTAGTTTTCAGGCTTTTATTCTTTCATTTTTCAGAAAAAAATTAGGATCTGTTGGAAATATTAAATGTATTTTTATATAAAACCCAAACAAAAGCGAAACAGGAAGAGTAATGGAGTTAATGTTGCCTGAAGCACCTAGAGGTTTTCCTGTCAGCGGGTGGAGGAAGGTGTGCGGCGTCGGTGAAGGCGACAGGACCGGAGCCGGAGGGGGCAGCTCTCCGAGGTCGTCCATGGAGTGGCTCTGAGTCAGGAGGGGCGGGGCCTGGTTTTCTGACCCCGACCCCTCGACGGACAGGAAGAGGGAGGAGCGGCGACCCTGAACCCGGGCGCGCTCAGACAGAACCTGCTGCTGATACAGCTCCGCTCTGCTGGGGCTCATTAGTCCACCTCCGTCTGATTTGAACGAATCGTGGTCTTTGATTCCAAGACCTGAAAGGAAAGAAACTGGACTGATACTGAACAGAGGAGGAGTCTGCAGCTTCAAAAAACACCAGACAGCAAATGAAATGCACTGAATCTAGTTTTAAAGAGACAAAATGAACAGCTGCATGGATCCAGGAGGAGATAAACATTAACCCTGAAGTCACCTGCATTCATCAGCTGCTCCTCTTTCTGTTCGTCTTAGATTTCACAGGAATTATAGTTTTAAAGTTAAACAGTATGAGCTGATTTCCTGATGATGCAGAAATGAATCAGACACATAAA
Source organism: Cyprinodon variegatus (assembly GCF_000732505.1). NCBI lineage: Eukaryota > Metazoa > Chordata > Actinopteri > Cyprinodontiformes > Cyprinodontidae > Cyprinodon > Cyprinodon variegatus. Next base: position 573,852 of record NW_015150690.1, read on the forward strand.
GATGGAGCATGTGATGCTGAACTCTAACTGCTGATGAGCTTTAATGAGACAAAATCCACCGAGCCAAATCATTGTCCACAGCTGGAACAATTTAATGACCACAGAGTAGTTTCATTAGCAGAATACATTTAGCTGTTTGTTTTCTCACCTCAAGCCAAATTAGAAAACTTCTCACTCTGCTTTTTCTGTTGAACTTCTTTGCACATTTTGTCACAATATAAAAAACTTTATAGTATTTTTGTATTAGGTGTTAAGTATCTCTGAACTGTTAATAAAAGTTATTTATTTTTTCTTCTTATTCTACTTTCTGTTGGTTTCGCAGGTTCGGCCTCCATTAGGATGGTTAAAGTTTAGGCGGCGGATGTAAATATTTGTTACTGTGCTTTAATTCGATGAACGAGACATGATGAAGGTCAGACAGACGATGACGGACGATGCTAACCCTGCTCTTCAACAGGAAGTTGCTTCAACAAAGGGGACTTCCTCCTCTGGGGTTTGCTGGGCGGAGCCTGATGTCCAACGTTGGCGTAAGGGTTTTCTATCGCTCGTCCCCGGCGACGTGACAGAGGGGAGTGTCCGAGGGCGGGGCTGGCTCCGTGGATGGACAGCGTGGAGGTCTGCGTGGCGGTGTGAAGCGCGTGTGTGGAAGTGGCATGGCCGTCCGTCTGAAGCGCCGGTGGGGGGGGCGTGTCCTGCAGGATGATCATGGACCTGGCTTTCCTCTGCCGCTCGGCGTGGGCGTGGCTCCTGGCATCAGAGAGCTCATGCAGCCGTGGCTCCGCCCCTGGTTTAAAGCTGGAGCGTGTTAGCCCCTCCCCTCTAGCCGGGGGCGGAGGAGGGAGGAAGGACGGGGGCGGGCCGGAGTCGAGGAGGTAAAGTGAGGAGGTGGAGGAGGCCGAAGGAGGCGGGGGTGGAGCTGTCTGAGGAGGAGGCGGGATGGAGCTGTCCGTCAAAGAGGAGCTCCGAGGAAAACGGCTCTCATGGATCAGAGCCGAGATCCTGTCATCTTCTGGGGTTCCTGTCAGGTAACCATGGAGACAAGGTGATGAACACAAAATCATATCTAGACTTTCCCCTAACTGGGGAAGAGCTGTGGGGTTCGCATTCCACTGGCCTCACCGAAGCTCTTGGTTCTGGACATCCCTCTGGGTAAAGGCATGGTGCTCTTCTCTGGAGCAGAGGGGGGAACCAGACCCTGACGCTCAAACAGAGACTGGAGACACACAGAGGAAAGATGTCAATCATCTCAGTTCATCAATCTGATTGGTTTAAAGCAGCAACACACAGGCAGCCAAGTCTGAGCTCTTTACCTCCCCCTACAGTTGGAAAGTGGAAGTTTTATTGTAAACAGCCAACCTTAAGCCACAATGTTTATTTACTCTATAGCATCACTTTAATATAATGTTAAGAATTAAGTTGGAAATAATAAGGAAGAAACCAATTTTGTCTTCTATTTGAGGTCAGTGAGGATCAGCGAAATGATTCTGATTTATTAAATGTTGAAATAATAACACATTAACTGGGAACTGAAGAACCTTGGACGTCCCATTAAAGTTCCAAAAAAGTTAAAAACAATCCACTGGACTTCGTTTCCAAGTTTGAAGACGTTTTGCTTCCCATCCAAGAAACTTTTTCAATTCAAAATGTCAGGAATAGCGTTAAGTTTGAGCTTTTATACAGTAGCTCAACAAAGCCCTGTTCTTGTTTTGAAAACATGCAAATTGAAACGGATGAATGGGTCCACACCTTTGGAATGGAGGTTGTTTGGCTTCTTCTGTTAGCCTGCAATGCCCCATACCTGTCTAAGTATCTGTAAAGGGGGGTCGTTAAAGGGGATTGTTGGCCTGGCTGAATAGACGAGGTCCTCCGCTCTCCTGTGCTGGAGCTGCGATGGGCTGCAAGGAAGGGATCAACTCTATCGCTGCATTGTAGGTTTTTGAAAGCTGAAATCTGAGTCCACCCCCTCTATTTAAGGTGGGTTTTTCTTTCTGAACATAGATGGCTTCCTTCAGCCCCTCTCATTGAATTGAAAAAGCTTCCTGTATGGGAAGCGAAATGTCTTCAACCTTGGAAACACAGTCCAGTGGATTGCTTTGAACTATTTTTGGAATGACTGTGACCTGGATGACTGGGAATCTTCACCAACATATGTCCCATTAAAGTATTTGCGTCCAAACGTCTCCGTTTCTGTTTTAAGTCATCAAGTAAAATATGAAACGCATGAGAAGAGTTGAAGCTCAGTCAGTCCTTTTCTCTCTGCTAGAAATCTAAACTTTCCTTACATTGATCTCGGCCTGCGTGATGCGTCGGCTGGTCGGTCTCTGTTTGACCGTCGCTGCTCTGAAGTCGTCAGACGGACGGGCCCTCAGGACCACTTCCTGTTGACCTCCGGCCAGCATCTCATCCAGTTTCTCTGAAGGAGGATGGAAAAACAAGATGAACAAACTGGAGGATAGAAGACAAGAGCAGGACCACGACATCCAAACGTTGAAGGAACACCAAACGAAAATGAGACATCAGGGCCGCCGCCGGATTTTACAAACAACCAACACGTCTAAAGACAAAGGTTGAAGTAAATAATATGACATATCTTGCTGCAAATGCTCTGAGATCAATAACTACAGGCAGGCTGTGGCTCAGACTCTAGCTGATATTCTGGGTGGAGGATTTTACTTCATTTTACTGCTAATTAGCAACAAAACACGATGAGTTTTTTTTTCTTCTCTCCAGTTCAACTGTAGATTGTTGTACCTTATCTTCTGACCTCTGGTGGTTTTTAACTCTTTTAGAGTTGCTGTTCTTTTTTGTTTCTGTATATTTTTGTGAAACTGTGGACACATTATTAGCCTGTAAACTAATTAGAGTTTTACTGAGTGAGAACAGTAATGTCAGTGGATAACAGGAAGGTTAAATAGAGTTGTTGGCCTCCGGTTGAAAATTCTGGATGTAGAGAAGCTAGAAGTGTTCCTGCATTATTAATTCAAAGCTGTCGTCAACACATGCAGCAGTGCAAAGGTTGGTTGGACAGAGTCTTTGGCAGGATCTGCTGTTTCTGGAAGGACCAACTACCTCTGATTCCCGTATTAGCAGTGGTGTCAAAAATACACATATTTGTTACTTAAGTAGAAGTATAGATACTGCAGTTTAAAAACACTCTGGTAAAAGCTAAAGTATCAACTTGACCTCTATACTCAAGTAAAAGTGAAAAAGTATGTGCTCCAAAAACTACTCAAAAATGTAATAGTATAAAGTAACCTTTGTGCCACTATATGATTGAAAGCTCAATTTCTCAACTATTTTGAAAAATTCTTTGAGATAGGGCCAAGGATGAGGGAGGTCTTGTTGGTCTCCATCTCCATCTCCCGATGCGATGTTTGTTTTAAAAATGTTAGGAATAGAAAGTAAAGATACTTGTTTGAAAATGTAATGAGTAGAAGTCAGAAGTAGGAAGAAAAATAAATAACATATAGATACCTAGTGTGTTATGTATGATGTGGTAAATGTTGAGATAACATCTTTTGTGATATATGATTAAATAATTAAAGTGCCACCGGAGTATTCCCCACTTTATTCCTGATTGGATTAAATGAATCTCCGTTCCGAACGCTTTAAGGGACACTGAGCTGATACACGGAGCAGGCAGCGTTACTGGGAGCTTATCACACTCGCTGCCATCCTGTTTGCTCCACAGTTACTGGAGGGTTAAAGAAAGCAGCATCATGTTCTCCCTTTAGCTGAAAGTTCCTCTGAAGCTGGTTTCCTGCTTAGCTTTTGTTACAGCCGTCCAATGTGTGGCCCCTGACCTCTGTAAAGAATGGTACACATTTGGCCCTTTTGCAACAGGCAAGATGCCAACACTTTAAAACAAGCAAATATTCAAGAGTTTTTTATTCTTATTATTTATTCGTTTAAAGTCAAACAAAAATCTTAATTTACTTAAATAAGTACTTTCATAAACACTTTATGCTACGTTCACACCTAAAGAAGCAAAGGCAGCAGAAGCAGCTAGTTTACATACAAAGTCAATGGTTGACGCGCATCAATGTGCAGCAAAAGGTCCTGCAGCGCATTTTGAGCAGCAGAAAAAGCTCATCATGAGCTTCTCAGCATCTGAAGCACGCAACGCGCTGGAGTTGGAAAAATGTTACTTTTGCCACTGGACGCGCCACACCAACCAATCAGAGAAGCTGATCTGGGAGCTGGCAGGGAGACGGACACATCGCTGCTGATGCAGAGCGCTATCATCACTCCTCCGAAACAGTTTATTAACGCCTAAATTAACTTTTATTTCGAAACCTGCTGGTAAAATATGTTCAATTTTATTATTCTGGTGCCTGCAGTTAGGATTACGTATGTGAAAAATGCTAGCATCTACTTTCATTAGCGGCAGACCGCGAAGAGGCGAACGGGCCTGAGTTTGCTGTTCAAAGGGATTCCTAGTGACAGCGCTCCGCCGGCGTACGGGAGTCTGAGCGGCTCCGACAGCGCATTATTTGAAGGCAGGATTGATTAACTGACTACATAGAGGAAGTTTTCAGGTGGACTTTCTCACTTAAAAACATTACAACTACGTTTTACCCGCTGATCACAGCAGATATAGCTGCCATTGTTACGCGCAAAGAGAGGATAGGGTAGCTCCGCCCAACGCGCATCAGACCCAACTTTTGACTGTGCAGCTAGAGCAGTCTGTGCTGCGCCTCAGAACTAAACAGTTATAAGCATAAAAAATGAAGCAGCATGCGCGTTTTTGCTGCTCCTGCTGCATGCTGTGTGAACGTAGCATTAGATTCATGGAAACTTGGAAAAAGGAAGAATGACTCTCTGAGAAACTAGAGTTTTGTATTTAAATTTTTTATGAATATGAAGAAACCGCTGCAGCAGCTCTTATCCAACTTACTTGACTTTAAACAATATAACATGACTATAATTTTCACAAACTGCATTGAAATCGGCTCATTCCTGTTATTGGTTTGATCTTCTAACTGCCACGTGTTTCACCTGTTTCTCAGACCTGATGTCAGACGTAGAGATAGATGGAGTAGAAGTAAAGAGAAACAGCCCTTTATTATATGATAAATAAACGATATTCAGCTTTGGCCCTGAAGCTTCATGGACACCATCCAGATGCACAGCATCGCTCCTCCTCCAAACATGAGGGGTCAGAGTTCATCATGAGGTTTGTTGTTGTTTTGTTTAACAGTTAAAAGCAGGTGGAGGATCATCTTTCACATCCTGCTGATGGGCCAATGCTGTGCATCCTGAACATTAATGACACATTAAGAGTTAACACTGAGGTGGAAATGAGCCTTATGACATCACAGAAACATCACAACTGACTCAGAACCACAGGGAGGCCAGTTTGACTCACCGTAACGTCTCCTCCTGGCTGCAGACAGAGCAAACGTCAGCAATAAAAAACCAAACCTGAATCTGCTGTGTGTTTGGGATTCACCCGCTGTTTGTTTTACCTATCTCCTCCAGGTCGGCGGTCATGGACTTGGATCGTAGCGTCAGCGAGGTGCTGGGGGCCCGCTTTGGAGGAGGCGGAGCTACGAGGTAGGACATGAAGCAGACGTCAGAAGGGTTCATGGTGATCAGCTGGACTTTCACTGGTTGATAAAATCTAAACATCTCCTCCTGTGCTTCTAGAAGCTTCACCAGAACATTTAAACCCAGTTTGAATCTGAACTTTAAGGAAGCAGATCTGCTGCATGAAGTCACAGCGATCTGGTCTCACTGTGGGAACCGCTCCTAAAAGATGTTTGGACATTAATCTACCACCATCCATCAAACCGGTGTGATCCAGAACTCCAGCCATTGCTGATGATGTCATCAACTACAATGATTCCAGGCAGCTTAGCCCATTATGAATAGGGAAACTTAATGTATGCTGATATTATTTATAGTCTTAAGATGGGGCATGCAGGTGGTTAGGGTGAATGACCCATGTACGGAGGCCTCAGTCCTCGACGCGGCCAACCCGGGTTCGAATCCGGCCTGTGGTCCTTCTTTAGTGCAGGTTTGTGCATTTAAAATGATCATATGTAAAAAATAAAACAGATCCTCTTTGCTACTTTTGTTTCAGAGATTTTTAAGATGATTTTTTGGGCTATCCAGAGGTTAACCATCCCCCCATTAAGCTCCGAATTGAATCAAAATATCTAGTTTTTAATGATCTGTGCAGTTAAAACTGTTGTTGTGCTGATTTGGTTCTTAAGATACAATTATTTTAATTTTGACCGTTGACGTCACCGTCCCAGCAGACAATGATGCTGCGCTTTTTTTCTGATATACAGTTATTGCATAACGTCACTTGTTATTCTTGTGCTGGCACTGAAAAGAACATTAAACATAATGATTGTTTCACAGTTTGGACCTGCCGTTACCCCTGGCAACCCCACGGCATTTCACAATAAAAGCGCAGGTAAAGCTTAACATCACGGACTGCTGCTAAATTGTTCTCTGTGCACAACTTTTGAATCAGCTTGGAGAGTCCACCAATTTTTTGCAAAAACAACTGAAAGCTCTAAAAAAAAAAAAAAAAGAGTCCACTTTGGTTCATCCTTAGCAGCATCTGGATGACGGTCAGATTCAGCGGGACCTCCTTGAAAATCTACCCACGCAGAGAGCACCGATTCTGAGGAGTGGGCAGCGACAGACGGAGGATAATGAACAGTCATCTAGGGCTAAATTAAAACACCTTTTTTTAAAACCACCAAAAAACCTCTTTAGATCATTCCTTAATTTTTACCTTTGTTAACATTATTTCTTCTTTTTTTATTGTAAAAGGAGTTTCATGGGCCCCCCAGGAACTCGGGGCCCTAGGCAAGTCCCTAGTTTTGCCTAATGGTAAACCCGCCCCTGCATAATGAGCACATACCCATTCCAGTTCAGGGACTCTGTGCTGAGTGAAGCGTTACTGTATAGATATAACAGTTTAGTTTATTGATCTCAATCTTTAGCCTTTTTCTATATTACAATCTTATTATCCAAACCTTGAATAGAAGTATTCCTTTCCTTTGTAACTGACACTGATGACGCTGTGAAGGGGGAGAAAACTTTTAGATTCACACTGTATTCTTTAAAGCGATTTAAAGAAGCAATCGCGACGAAATTACAATTAATAGAGGAGACAAAGGTCAAATTAACCTTTTTATTAAGGAAATCCAGATCAGACCAACATAATACTAATAGAACAATAGCTATTTCTCTTCCAAATGGCTGCCCCGGGAGTTTTAGTTATGGCTACAGGTTCCATCAGTTAACCTGTCGGCTTTAACCAACGTCCAGTAGGATTTTTCCACTACAGATCTATGTTACTAGCCTGGCCGGTGTGAGCTGGTCTGTTAAGGCTCTGGTCTAAACCAGAGCAGGCCAATCACAGCTCTTCTCTGTAACCATAACAGTCAAGGTTGCAGCTGCAAAAGTTATGCTCTTTTAAAAATGTTTTTTAGTCTAATTGTTTCCAAAGTCTTTCTGCTCCTTCCCAGATGAACCGGAGTAGTTCATGGCGTTCTGCTGATGCTAACTCAACCTCTTCTGGTCTGAACTGTCCGTTAGAGCCAAGCTTCTGGTTTAGGTTCTTTAACAACAAACTGGGAAGGAATCCACTTTATGATGCTCTAACTGCGCTGAGATCTTTTGTCAAGTGAATCCATGTCTTATCGTCTACATCAGGATATTTCTCCTGGTGTTTTGTCACTAATTATGGGGTTAATCTGATTTTTTGTGTTTTTGAACAGGGTCAAAGAAGTGAGGGCTAGAGCGCACAAACCATTTTGGGGGTAAAGTCACGTCCTGAAATGGTTTTAATGATGAGCGACATGTTAACAGCTCTACCTTTCTTCCTGATCAGGTTGGTTTCTGATTTTCTGGAAACTGAGACGACTTTCATCAGCAGCCGACTTCCTCCCTGTCGGATCAGAGAGACGACCTGCCGGTGACCCACCTTCACCACGTCGGTCCCGTTCACCTGCAGAGGAAAAACAGGTTTATGGTACAAATACTGAAGGATTACATTCAGTGACCTCTGAATACTTATATTTAATCCTGCAGATGACCACTGTCACCTCTATGAGGAAGTCTCCGGTCCTTAGCCCCGCCCTCCAAGCCACGCCCCCCTGATCCACTGATTCCAGATACTGCAGTGCGGGAAAAGCCGGTGTCGGAGCGAATTCTTCGATAGGCGTCTCAGCTGGAAGCAGAGTTCACAGGTTGGTAAGATGTATGGAAGGCTGTTTTGGACAATATTCACATGCATTTTAGCGCCACCTGACTGGTAGTCAAATAACTCCACTTTTTGTTCAGGTGCAAAAGCATCACTTTATTCCTTCACTTCGGAAACACACTCACAGAATCCCGAACCACAGAGAGTAATCGCGCCTTACAATTGTTACAGACCCAACAGTTCCCCCTGGTGGACAGGCATGCAGTACACGTATAGAACATATGAATAACACAGAGGACTGACAGCTGTCCTTCAGTTAGTGACCGGGTTGGTTTAAAAAGTACTTATGTGCCTTTTTCTCAAAAGCGGTGTGGAAGGTCCGCCTTTGCTTCATTTAAATCATTAAAAGTCATTAAATGTGATTATTGTGGCATTTAAATATATATATTTTTGAAACATTTAAAACCTCATCTTCACCTGCTGACAGCTGTGCTTCTCTCCCCTGAGATTTCACCTAAATATATATTACCATTCCACCAGTTAACTAGTTTTCCTGCAATGTTACCTGATTCAAACAACTATGGGAGGCCGTCTGGACATTTATTAGTCCGTGTGAAAAACAATTTCTTTTTTTTTTTTTTTTTCACCAAAATAAATTCTTTAAACAAAATACTGGTCCTAATTTGTTTTATTTAGATAAACTTATATATATACAGTCAAAGTAATACATTTGTAAATATTTCTAGGTATTTAAAATTCAGTTTCTGCTGGAAAAAATTAATATTTCTGACTAGGAATGTAATTTTGGCTACAGAGAATCCTATTTTATTGATCTACAAATGGAACAGAGAGGGGAGTACTTTTGATAAATGTCAAAACAGCCTGTCGTAGTGGACTTCATATAAACCTACGCATTAAATCTAGCAGCATTCTTCCTTTGGTTTGCAGCTGTTGCTGTCTTTTAGTTTCAGCATTAAAATCTCTTGTTCCATTTGTGTGAAATAGGCACTTCCTGTTGTCATGGTGACTCATTGAATGGGTGCTCCACTGATAATGGTTTTACATACTTGTTACACAGGTGTTCATCTTTGAATAGACCTACTCAGAGTAGATTAAATTTACCCACAGCAGCGTTTATGAGACCGAGAACTTCCGACCTTAGGCCAGATCAAGTCTGAGTTTGTTAAGCCTGCTTTCCAAACCAGCTCAGCTGTATGTAAACTAACCTCCAGACAATCAGATGCTGCTTTCTGATGGATGGAAACAACCGGTTACTCAAAATACTGCAGCTAACCCTGCCTTTTTGTCACTAATCAATCTGTCCCAGAAGCATGATCCGTGCTGCGCATGCGCAAACAGAATAGCTTCCAGGTAGGCAATACTTCGTCTTTCTTATTTATTTATTTATTTTTCCTTTTTCGAGGAGACTGATAACCTGCCCTGTCTGTCCCTCGTTTTTTGTGAGGCTAAAAGAGGGTCACTACTTTATCCGTTTTCTGTCCCGCTGAACTGTCAAAGTTTACTTTTTTTAATGTTTCATTGATTTAGTCACAGGCTTTACAGAAGTAGATGAAAAGTTTTGAACAGTAATATAAATAAAATGGAGAAATTTAAAAAAATAATTACTGGGTTTTATAGGCAAAAATGTACATTAAAATAACACATTCTGGAGATAGTGAAGGTTTCCTTTGGTAGAGACTGTAAATCAGAAAAAAGGCATTTGTCACATTCATTGTGTTTGGTTTTGATTGGCTGGTGTTGTGGTTCCTTTACACACAGTTAACAGATTCAATTTGAGTCGAGGTCACACCCAAAAACCAACAGAGATCCGCTAACTGGAGCAGGATGCTGTTACCCACCAGTCTAAAGTCTCATTTCACTGGGAACCAGTGCTTCCTTGTAAAGAAGACTTTCTGTAGGTGTTATGTAACAAGACAGCGAGGAGTTTTCCTCTCCAGGCTCCAGTTTAAAATATCTTTCTTTTTTTTCTCTTCCAAACACCCACCACTCCTCCGTTCCTACCTTTAGCTCCTCGGAGGACGAAGCCGAATCCTTCGCTCTCTCTCTTCTGGAGAACGGCCGTTTTCTCCTCGATAACGTAGTCGCTGAAACAGAAAGAGGATTCAGAGTCTGCCTGGAGAAACGACCGGCTGTCCCTTCATGAGATCCTCTGTTACCGCCGATTACTGCTCTGTAACCCAACAGTCCTGTCAGGTTATTAATAAACCATCCAAAAAGCTTTTTATAGCCTCAGTTAAAGTTTGATCTGTGAATAAACATTTCCCCACAGCTTTAGTCCAAGATGCTGTTAATTAAACATGAGGTTTTCTCTAATAAAGACATGCTGTGGTTATGGGGATTATTAAGAGCAGTCAGTATCTTCCTTGCTGTAGTCAGTCTCTGCCAATAGCTACTTAATGTTTATTTTAAACACCCTGGTATCTTATGATTGTGGAATGAATTTATAGATCTTTAAAAGTCGTTTTTTTTTTAAATACAAGTATAAACGTCAGAGGAAGGATGAGATAATCAGGTTTCAGAACACCTGAATGAAGCAAGTTTTCCTTTGAGCTGAAAGCCACTCAGGAGAGAAGAATCCATGATTTTAAAAGCAACACAGAAAACCCGATTAGAGTTCATTTAAAACCTGGAAGGACCCTGAGGACACACTACCATGAGGCAGAAAGGACTGATCCCTATCAGGGCAGAGTTCTGTCTGATGAGCATTCCCGGTCATCTGACCCATAGTCGAAATCCGTTTTTTGCAGCGTATGGCGATCTGATCTTAAATTGCTTTTTTTTTAAATGACTAAACGGATGTACGCAGCTCGACGTAGTTTAAAGTCTATTTTTCATTCAAAACTAAAGGGAGAAATGGAAATATTACTGTGAGTATGCTGATGTGACAGAACAATGGCCCTATGAAGAAAGACGGTTCTTTTAAAACATCTGGAGACCTCAAAGCCGCGTTATTTACAGTAATTGAAAGAGAATTGGCTCAGATCTCCAGCTAATAAGGAAACCTTTAAGAGACACAAATGATGGCGGCTTTATTTAAAATGGGTCTTATTATTCTGGCTTTTAGAAAACAAAAAGGGAAAGTTTTAGTGATTTGGGGTTTTCTCAACTGGTTCTTTTTTTCATTAGTTTATGTATATGTATCCATCTACAGCTAGAACCCAATCAGAACCTTCCATCCCTCCCTGGAACCCATGATGGTTTAGAAATGATGAGATGCTGTTCTAAGGGTGTAGTTCCGGTGTCCCACCTGTAGGAGGTGTAGTTGTCGTAGGATCCCACTGTGTAATGTCTGAAGAGCCTCTTCGTGCGGTCCTCTCTCGTCTCTCAACGCAGTCCGCAGGAAACCAGCCGGTTCTGCCTTTAACGGTTCCTTCCCAGAAGCCTCCTTCTCCAATTGAAAGCACTAGAAACACAAACCGGGTCAGAACCGCCCCGAACACCTCCGACCCCCCCGGCTCACCCCTCTCACCTTTCACCCGCTCCCCCCGGTGCAGCTGGATTTCTCCGGGCCCCTGGGGGACATGGGACCGGGTGGCAATGAAGGTGCGTCCCGGCACCGCGCTGTACAGCCTCCTCTTCCTCATCTGTGGCGTGGGAGGGGGGGAGGAAGGAGGGCTGGTCTCCACATGACCCCCCCCACTGGGGCTGCAGGGCGACAGACCAGTAAGAGACGCTGGTTTGACTGGAGCTTCGAGCAGGTGAACCTGAGCGTACCTGAGGCGGCGCGTGTGGCGTCTCAGTGAGTGCGTGTGCGTGTCATGGTGCGTCTCCAGGCTCTGCAGGGAGGGGCCTGGGGAGGAGGCGGGGCTTTCCAGGGCGTTGTCACTGGCTGAGCGAATCAGAGAGCGAGGTGATGAGAGGCCGTTTCCAGCCGGTGTTCTGGTGGCGCCGACCCGGCGGCGCTTGGTGTAGGAGGGGGTTTCTCTGAAGGGAACTACTTGGACACATAAACAGACAGAGAGTTCGACTCAGCAGCGGCGTCAGAACCGGATCGGCCCGGTTAGTGAGAGTCTGTTCACATACAGCCTTAACAACATTCAGCCTTCAGCAATAATTTATGATAGATTAATATTTCATAGTGTTAGGATGATTATCATTGAAGATGTGAGTTTATCACACCCTGCTATGGGCTGCCTGTCGCGCGTCAGAACTGACGTTTTAATCTAATTAGGACAGTTGGTCTGTCTGGATATACAATTATGATCTTTATTTTGTACCTGCCAAAGTTTTGGAAATGGAATGAGAGCAATGTCCTATTTTGATAATGCTGGAGCCATGGATGTCTAATCATCTGCTAACGTGTCTGATGTAAAATATGATGATGTGGCAGAATGGAGATGTATAAAATGCCTTTTTGACTGTTAATGGGTGCTGCTTCCTGAGAGGTGAGCCCAGAGGTGAGCAGCTGCCTTCTGTAAACTCTAAGCAAGATTAGATTTGTTATTAAAATCTGTTGTCATGTCTCCTGGTTATTTAACACATATAAGTTATGAAGTGTTATTTAAAGAGTTTGTCCCGAGTGATCTCTTTTCAGGGAAAAGAACCGGAAACATTGAGCATCAGGGTGCATACACAGAGCCTATCTTTAACACTAGTATTTTATCATACATGTGGCTACAGTTGAACTCAGATGGCATAAAGAAGGACAATAAAAGAAAAGTATATATCAATGTTAAAATAAAGCACCACAAAGCAAAGTATTTGCTCTGGTTAGAGCCTGAAAATACTTGAACGCTGTCGCCCTCTGCTGGCAGCTTAAATCACCTCATTGGAAACTTGAACAGTGGCAAACAGCGTAAACATTACTTACTGTATAGATTTGACTGTCACTATAGAAGCCTAAGAATAGCATTGCTCTCGCCGCTATCTGTGGCTGTTTGTTTACACATCCATTAACTCTGCAGTCTTTTCACATCTTCACATTTCATTCCCAGCTCTACTTGTGTCCTTTCGCAGTTTTTTTTTTTTTTTTGTGGTGCTTTTCCTTTTGTCCCATCTCTGCTGTGCGTCGCTGATTCATACCTCTGTTCCTGTCATATATTTTGGTGAATATAAACTAAAGTGGTCTGTTGATTAACAAATAGAGCAAAATCTAGATGTAAAACAGCAATAAAATGTAATAAACTGATAGGCTGCAGTTAATTAACAAGACCTGAACGTACAAGAAGTTTGAGATACTGGGTTAGAAATTCATGACTAGGCAGTTTTAAAAACGGAGCTAATTTTAGGTTTGTTATTTTAATTCTGCTGAGGGAGTATCTATGCAACGTTATTGATGAGGTTCATCAAAGTTTTCTGCTTCACCAACTGTGGATTAAACTGCTGATCCTGCTGAACGAAACCAACAAATCCTGACAGGAAACAGACGGAGTCGTGTTTAAACTCACCAACATCAGAGGTTTTGTGGATCTTGATGATTTCAGCCAGATCAAAGTTCCCAGCGATGATCGCCACCTGCACAAACACACAGGTATGAACAGATCAACACGTATGAACGGATCGACACGTATGANGGATGTCTAATCATCTGCTAACGTGTCTGATGTAAAATATGATGATGTGGCAGAATGGAGATGTATAAAATGCCTTTTTGACTGTTAATGGGTGCCGCTTCCTGAGAGGTGAGCCCAGAGGTGAGCAGCTGCCTTCTGTAAACTCTAAGCAAGATTAGATTTGTTATTAAAATCTGTTGTCATGTCTCCTGGTTATTTAACACATATAAGTTATGAAGTGTTATTTAAAGAGTTTGTCCCGAGTGATCTCTTTTCAGGGAAAAGAACCGGAAACATTGAGCATCAGGGTGCATACACAGAGCATATCTTTAACACTAGTATTTTATCATACATGTGGCTACAGTTGAACTCAGATGGCATAAAGAAGGACAATAAAAGAAAAGTATATATCAATGTTAAAATAAAGCACCACAAAGCAAAGTATTTGCTCTGGTTAGAGCCTGAAAATACTTGAACGCTGTCGCCCTCTGCTGGCAGCTTAAATCACCTCATTGGAAACTTGAACAGTGGCAAACAGCGTAAACATTACTTACTGTATAGATTTGACTGTCACTATAGAAGCCTAAGAATAGCATTGCTCTCGCCGCTATCTGTGGCTGTTTGTTTACACATCCATTAACTCTGCAGTCTTTTCACATCTTCACATTTCATTCCCAGCTCTACTTGTGTCCTTTCGCAGTTTTTTTTTTTTTTTTGTGGTGCTTTTCCTTTTGTCCCATCTCTGCTGTGCGTCGCTGATTCATACCTCTGTTCCTGTCATATATTTTGGTGAATATAAACTAAAGTGGTCTGTTGATTAACAAATAGAGCAAAATCTAGATGTAAAACAGCAATAAAATGTAATAAACTGATAGGCTGCAGTTAATTAACAAGACCTGAACGTACAAGAAGTTTGAGATACTGGGTTAGAAATTCATGACTAGGCAGTTTTAAAAACGGAGCTAATTTTAGGTTTGTTATTTTAATTCTGCTGAGGGAGTATCTATGCAACGTTATTGATGAGGTTCATCAAAGTTTTCTGCTTCACCAACTGTGGATTAAACTGCTGATCCTGCTGAACAGAACCAACAAATCCTGACAGGAAACAGACGGAGTCGTGTTTAAACTCACCAACATCAGAGGTTTTGTGGATCTTGATGATTTCAGCCAGATCAAAGTTCCCAGCGATGATCGCCACCTGCACAAACACACAGGTATGAACAGATCAACACGTATGAACGGATCGACACGTATGA
>NW_015150690.1:589188-597941 GCF_000732505.1 Cyprinodon variegatus
GGATCGACACGTATGACCGGATTGACACGTATGAACACACTGATGATGATTGTTTAAACTCTTCTGAGGATTTCTTTACTTGTGGTTTGTGTTTTAAGAGGAGTTTCTAGTTTAGAAAAGCCTGTTGGACTGTTTCTCTTTTTATTTTTATATGAAGCTAAACTGTGTTTCCTCATTTAGGATGATTCTCTCTGATCGGATCATTACTGTAGAACCAGATGAATGTAGACGAGTCAGTTCTGTTCTCCCAGGGAGGAGAACAGTTAATGAACTCAGGACGTAGAGTTTGGGGGTTTTATACCAACCATCATCTTACTCAAAATGCAAATAAATTTGGAAAATATAATAAAAAAGATTTCTTTGCATGAATCTTGTTTATTATTTCTGCACATCAGTTTAATTTAAGATCTGAACCTCTATTCTTCCCGGTTTTTGTCTTTTCGTACCTGAAAGGCCGTCTGGTTGTTGTAGTTCTTTATGTCCTTGTTGGCGCCTCTGAACAGCAGAACCCGGGCGCAGCTGTCCTGCAGAACCGACACCAGCCATGTGAAAGCAGTCAGCGTGTCGCTCATGTGACCGGCTCGTCCGTGTGTTTGGTTACCTGGTTGTACAGAGCACACAGGTGCAGCGCAGTGTTTCCTGAGGCGTTCTGGGAACTCATGTTGGCGCCGTAGAACAGGAGGTGCTCCAAGTGCTGCACGTTGCCATAACGACATGCCTGAACATGCACACAAACACCAAAACACACCCACACAGACAATCAGAACCGAGCAGAACCCGTCATCAGTGGAGCGCTGAGTGAGTGTGTGTTTGTTTGTCACCTGGTGGATTTCCTGCCACCCGTTCTCATCAGTGATCCCTGTAACCATGGAAACGAGAACTCTTAGTGATAAAGTGTTTTTTTCCCCCACAGACATCGATCAGAAAGCATCATCCTCTCAAACATACCGATGGTGGCGTGGTCCTGAAGTAGCAGCTCGCAGCAGTAGGGGGCGCCGCCCACCATGGCAGAGTGGTAGAGCGGAGTCAGACCTCTGCTGTCCTTGTAGTCCGGAGATGCTCCGAGGTCCAGTAGAGTCTGAGCACCAGAACACGGGTCAGAGAGCGAACGGCGTTAAACTGAGGGGTCTGGGGGAGAGACAGGAAGCTTTCCTCACCGTGAGCGCGGCGCTGTTCCTGCAGAGGACGGCCCGGTGGAGAGCCGTGATGCCGTCCCTGGTCCTGAAGTCCAGGTGAGCTCCTCCGCTGCGAAGGACCTTAATGAGCTCACAGCTGTCCTCCAGCTGGACAGCCAGAGTCAGGGGACACTCTGAGGACACAGAGAGGTTCATCAGTCTGAGGAGGAGATCAGCTCTCCATCATCAGACCAATCTTTAGGATTTTTATTCTTCTCACAAAACAAACTGGCTCATTAAATCCGTTGGCATTTAAACCCAGTTCTTTTCTAAATATCTTCAAATCGAGCCAACATTGGTCCATTTCTGGATTTCAGGAGGATTTGATTGCCTGAAGGAGTCGGATCAGAATTTAGAGGCTCACCAGAAAATAATTTTGAGATGTTCAGGAAGAAAAATGTGTTTTCTGCTCAGGCAGCCTGGTTTCATCAGAGTAAATAAAGGATCTGTTCAGAGTCGGGAATGGATCAGAACCTACTGAACCCGTGAGACGGTCGATTCACTAAGCCCGGTTCTGCTCACCTCCGCTGTCCGAGTCGTGGAAGTTGGGGTCCAGACCTTTCTCCAACCATTTGGCCACCTTTTCTGCATTCTTCTGGTGAACATGTTCCATAAATCGCTTCAGATTTGCCTGAAAAACCACCACAAATATTCAGCCTGAATCATTGTGTTAAATTTACAAACTTAGAGAAGAAATGTTGTCCTGAAGTGGATCTTCATCACCTTTGTGTGCAGCTTTGCCAGCTGCTTATCATCCACGTAACTCTGAGTATAAACTCTCCTCTTATAACGAAACTGAAAAACAGACAACATTGGTTTGATCAAAATTCAGTGAGCGACGGGGATCCTCGTTAAGCAGCGAAACAGGCGACGTGTTAACGAGGTCTTCAGACAAAGAACTGAAACTGAGACAAACACAGAGGAGCTGCTGAGGAAGTCAGACGTCTTCCTCATTACTGGAGGAAACTGATGCTCAGATGGATTAAACCGTCAGATTACAGAGGAGGAAACATCTAAATGTTTAAACTGATGCTCTGACTGAGTCATCGTCCGCAGAAGAGAAAATTTCCCTGAATGTTTTAAACGATGATGAAAACTTAAGGAGCAGCTCTGAGCTCCTTAAAGCCTTCGTCCTTCAGAACAATGACCTCTGCCAGAGGAGAGCAAAGCAGAGATTTCCGACTGTTACATTTTCTCCCATTAAACCAACCTCCATTACTCTTATAGATTCAGCTGCTCTACAAAGATG
Source organism: Cyprinodon variegatus (assembly GCF_000732505.1). NCBI lineage: Eukaryota > Metazoa > Chordata > Actinopteri > Cyprinodontiformes > Cyprinodontidae > Cyprinodon > Cyprinodon variegatus. Next base: position 591,613 of record NW_015150690.1, read on the forward strand.
ACAGAAATATCTTCCAATATTGATGAAAAACACATTTTAAAAAAGTGATTTTAGGAAAGGCTTATAAAAAAATTATGTTTATATTTAATCTAGAATTCAGAAGGCGTATGCAAATGTTTAAACTGTACTTTTAAGATTTGCCATTTCAGATATGTATTTTTCATTTTGTTTATAAACAGTTTTTTCATATTAAATGTTTGATCTTTTATTTTTTGCAGATCTAATTTTTTTCACTGTATTGTACTTTAAAAGAAATTATTATTTTTATTGGTATCATTTTCATTTTTTTACTGTTATATTAAAAAAAATCTGTTATATATATATATCTTTTGTATATATTTTTTCAAAATATAATATTCAGGGAGGCTGAACTTTTTGAATTGCATCCTCTTACAGATTACACCCTTTATAATTTTGGGTGGTCTGTGTTTGGACCATTAAAAAATGCTTTTTTCAACTACTTGAAAAAATGTGCAAAAATGATTTTGTCAGATATTAGATCAAAATGGCAACATTTTTATATACTCTTACTTTTTATATGTTCTTAAACCCCCAACCACTAGGTGGCAGTGCACCTCTCAAGTGCCAATTATTCAATTGTTCTGCACCACCTGCAGCAGAATGACTATGAGGTTTTCCAGAGCTCTATTATTGATCATATTTGTTGAAGGATAAATGGTTTAGATCAGGGGTGTCCAACTGGTTCCAGAAAGGGCCGTGTGGCTGCAGGTTTTCTTTCCAACCAAGCAATAGCACACCACACTTCATTCATCTCATCAAGTCATCATGTTCAGATTGGACTCACTTGATTAGATGACTGGAGTCTGGTGTGCTATTGCTTGGTTGGAAAGAAGACCTGCAGCCACACGGCCCTTTCTGGAACCAGTTGGACACCCCTGGTTTAGATCAAAGCAGATGAGTGAGAATGGCCTAGTTAAAGTCCAGAGAGGTGGAGCTGCTGTGCATAGAGGGCTCAGTGTGTAGATTTTCTGCAGAGGGCGTGTCGTGACTCAGGTGTGGCTGAATTCTACAGACATTCATTTATGCTCTAGTTGTCAAATAATTTCACTTTTATTCCTTAAAATGTCATAAATTCTCAAAGACATTTGTGACGGTTCGTTAATGGGAGAAAATGTGATGAATTCAGGGTAAAAAATTTGCTACAGAACCGACATCTTAGTGTAGCTGTAAAGCACGGCGGCGGAGGGTTAATGATGTGGGATCATCCTAAAGTTAAAGTCCTAAATCATTTTATTGAATGCTTGGAATATTTAGAAAAACACTTTTCTGGAGAAAATAAAACATCTTTTACCTCTTTTTTTTTTATTGCTGCTTTTATCAGTAAAATTAATGATGTTTTCAACAGAATTATAGAAATATTGGTTCTGGTCACAAAATTGTTAATTTGGATCCATTTAAATGAGAAAAAAAGTCTGATAAATGTTCAGTAAGTTGATAAAATCTCAGTTTCTTTCAGGCCTATTTTGTTCTACTACAGGTTCCGTTAGTCTGTGATGAAAAGTTCTGGTGGCGTTTACCTCCAGATACGGGATGGGAGTGATGGGGGGAAGAGGATACTCCTTCAGCAGGCGCTCCTCGTCCAGAAACTTTCCGGCTCGGCCGTTGAACGCCGGCTGGAAGAGACCATAGTTCAAAACATCCGACAGAGACTGAGTCAACGTCACCAGAACCCTCTGCTTACTGGTCCAAACTGGTAACTCTGGGTCCAACCGCAAACACTTCTGAGAGAGCCGGAGCCAGAGAGACAGACAGAAGGACGGACAGAGAAAGAGACAAGACGCGGACAGACACATAGACAGGTTTGTGCCGTGTTTCATGATCCATGTTTCCTTCCTCGCTGCCTTCCTGTGAGCGCGTTACCGTCTGCTGCAGGTCCGGGATCCCGATTCGGACCACAATGCTGTTTCCAGGGGGCGTGTCCTCCCCGTCGTCGTCCCTGGCGACAGCAGAGCCTGTTGGGTTGCCGTTAGTAACCGCCTGTTGCCGCGGGCGATCATGTTTGGTGTCAGCGGTCGGACTCAGAGGCATGTGGCTGGAGGACAGAGAGGCAACGTTAAGGACGAAGCTCTGGTTCCGTTTGGGCCTGGAAATGTTTTCATTCCTCCTGGAAAACTGAAAAAGCTGCAGCTTCTGGGATAACTCACTCTGTATAGAAATGTTTTATTTATTTCATAGATAACATTAAAAATGCCTGCAGGGAAACTGCTCTGTTTTTTTCCCCTCCATAAATTAATGATTAGTCACTGAATAAACGGTTTTATTTATCCTGCTGTCTGCGAGGAGAGACAGACAGGCGTCTGAAATCCTCCCACTGATGAATCTCTCAGCAGATATTTGACACCTCAGCTGGTCCGCTCCAGAAGGACAACCTTTGCGAGGGATTCTGTCCCAACCTCCAGACATTTCATCACATCCTGTTTTCCCCCATCAGCTCAACGCCTGCAGAGACAAGCCGTGTCACTTCGATTTACCAAGAAACTTTTTCACATGAATCCGACTGCAGGTGATGTTTAAGGCCCTGGGCTGCCAGCCATTAGCTCCATGACCCACGTACATGCAGGGGCATGAAGCTGATGATGGGTGGAGAACTCCTTCAGTGACAGACTGCTGCACCTTATGTGCACAAAGCAGCATTATCACAGATCCTTCCTACCAACAGATGTTTTGCTGCTTTTCCCAACAATTATACATGTAGGTTTCGTAACTCACTCTAATGCTGCTAAAGTACATTTCCACTCCGGCAATAAAATAAAGGAACATTCTTTTCTACTCTATTAAGCTGAAAATTATATTTAACCTTTATTTTCCAGGGGGGAAAAAAAGGCAAGGTCTCATTTTCAAGGGTCAACAGCCGCATCTCAGAAACACAAATGAAAGAAACCAATAAAAGGGAATGAATTATATAAAGAATCATTTTGACTTAATAATCACAATAAGACTCCAAACAACAATAGAGTCAAACAACTTTAGAGAAGAAACTTAAATGGCTAAATGAGGTTTGAAAGGGTCAAGAGATAAAGAGGCATCCATCAGCCGTTAGACCATCTTAACTAGTAGCTCAGCCGATACATATGGGGTTAAATGACTGCCAAAAAAAACATATAGCAGTTGTGTGAAGATGTATATGTAAACTGATGAACTGCTTGACATTCGAAGGCGGAAACAAGACAAGAAACGGAGAAGATGATCGATTTTTAACATGAGGATGTTGGATAAGAAACAAAGCAATAAATGTTTCCAGTAAATGACTAAATGTACGATGATTACATGATGATCATGTAACCAGGAGGCTGGATAGACGTCCTGTGGCTTCAGACAAAGAGGATCAGAGCGCCTTTGGAACCATTTTTAAAGACGATGAACATTATCCAGAGTTAAAAGAACTGCACAGTTCAGACAGGAACTGGTTTTAGTTTTTAAATGTAATTTAATTTGAGTCAACAAAAGCTGTGTTCTCGTTTCACCTCAATCATATATCGAAAATTAGCGTCTCCTCTTATGGCAGCGTCTATGTCAGATGAAGCGAAGGTATGTTGTTTAAATATTAGTGAAAAAACTGTGCTGTAGTTCACTGTCTGAGCTGGGAGTACTCATAGAAGTGGCTGCGTTTTTTCCAGCTTTCTGCCACCATCACACAGCTTGGCCAGGTTTAGCGCCCCTATAGGCCACTAGCAGCACTGCATCGGCTCTTAATGAACTGGTCTGCCACAGTGTTCTGGTTCTGATAGCCGATCATTTTGGACCAGCAGACCGAGAAGCCATGGAGTAAATTCAAAGCAGCATCCCTCCTCTAGATGAAATCCTACATCAGAGAACCAGAAATACGTCTGATCGGTTTGGTAGGCTAACAGATTTTAGTTAAGTTAGCTCAGACTTGCACAGGTGAGTTTCTGAGAAGAGCAGTCTGCACCAAGAGCTGAATATTTATGGAGTGAATTTAGTTTCATTGTTGTTTCATACAAGAAAACATCAAATGGTAATGTGAAAAAAGAAAAAGTAAATCCAAAAGTGAATCTTTCAAAAACGTCAATTGTTTTGCAGAATAACTTTGCTGGGTGTCATAGATTGTATTTTTCCTTCTGTTTTTTTTTTAACAGAAGAAAAAATCAGAGAAAGAAAATCCGTTTTTCTCAAAACAGTCAAAAGTTTCATTTCAAAGTTGCATTTTTTTCAAATTTTCAATTAAAAAAAAATTGTGCTTTGTAGCAGCAATATTGGAACAAGACTCATATTTATTAACCTGAAAAAAGTCTTGTAATATATTTCAAATTAAGCCCATACTAGGGGTCAAAGGTTACTCAGTGCTACTTTTAGAGATTTACAAGTGTTTTAGAAATGCAGCATGAAGACAGCCAAAGTAGCACGACAGCTTCCAATGCTGTTTTTATTTCACTGAGAAGTAGAAGATGGAACGAGAGGAACCCAGCAGCATCACTGGAGGAGCTGCACCAGGGGTTCCTCCTCTATAACACAACGCCGTTAAATGAAAGTCCTGCAGAGGAACCAGCATTGGAGCCTCTGAACAGCCAAGATGTCCAAACAGTATTAAAATCCAGAACTTTTCCCTTCATCTCAGCCTCTCAAATATTCTCACAGAACTGCATCACCTCTGATTTAGGAGCAACTCGGCCAATAATAACTTGCTTACTGCCAACATATGAACTGTTCAGTAATTTGCTCATAAAACCTCCATTGCAGCAGAACCGGGTCGGCCCCGGAGCTTCCTCCCTGCAGGCTGCAGGAATCCGATACAACAACGAAACATTACCACGTCTTTTAATTATCGTTTTTATTAATCTGCTCGGTTGATAATTACTAGCTGAACAGCGGCGCTGCAGATGGAGTCAGAAGTTTGTGTCTGGCTCCATCACAGCTGAGGATGAAAGCGAGGCAGACGGAGAGAAAAGACCGAGTTGTGAGTTGTCATAGAAACTGGATTAGCAGGGAATCCTGTGCTAACCTCTCTGTGTCACAATGTGTGTGTGCGTGTTTAAAAAAAAGAAAAAAAACTGATCTACATGCTCTGTTGCCACGGCAACGCGGTTGAACAATTTTTCAGTACCTGCTGACTCCCTCTGACAGCCTCTCACATACAGCCAACCAGATGTGAGAGTGAAGAGGAGGAGAGTCATCGTCAGCAGGTTCTGGTTCCCAGTATCAGATGGACCTGAGGTGGACTGGGAGGAGGCCCAGATGTGAAGATGTTCCCAGCAGGAACCACTCCTGGTTAAAGGGCCACGCATTGAGGCACATGTTATAGGGGTGGTTGACAGAAGGGGGCAGTATTGCTCTGTTGTGGTACTGATTGAGACAAAATACAAAACGTACAAAACACCAGATGTCTGGTGTTTGTTGCTAACCGATCTGTACTGGAAGCTCGATCCGCCTCATGCTCCCACAAACCGATCCGGATCACTGCTGATTACATAAATGTGCTCAGAGTACAGTTCTCTATCCTTAGTTACATAAAGACATCAAAGAACACTGACTTTGCTGAGAGAATCAATGCTTCCCATCATTTCTGTTATATCGCATGTCTGACATCATCACCGAACATGCTCAGAACCCAGGAAAAACAAAGCCACCATTTTCACCCGTGTTTTATGTCCTTTAGATTATCCTGTATATACTTTACAAGTGTAGCGAAATACAAAAATAAAACCCCAAAATAACAGCAGTCATGGTACGGATCGTACCACCAGTTTGGAGATATTCATTAGTTTTTCTTCTACTAATCAAATATGCTGCCCTTCCCTCACATCTTCTGCTTGGTCTTAAACTCTGCCTGGGTACAATTCCCTGGTCTGATTCAGAAAGATGTCTGATCTATAGGGCGGTAAACAGGCCCGTTTCATAAAGATGAGAACTCAAAAGAGTGCATCTGAAAATTGTATACATGTGGAAAATAATCCGTCCAACCATTCTCTTCTGATTATCCGGGGTCGGGTCGCGGGGGTAGCAGCTTTAGTAGGGAGGCCCAGACGCGCTCCCAGGCCAGCAGAGAAACATAGTCCCTCCAGCGTGTCCTGGGTCTTCCCCTGGGCCTCCTCCCGGTGGGACATAGCTGGAACACGTCTCAAGGGAGATGTCCAGGAAGCATCCTAACCACATGCCCAAGCCACCTCAACTGGCTCATCTCGATGTGGAGGAGCAGCAGCTCTACTTCGGGTCCTCCCCGCATGAATCCCAGGAGTCCTCCCCAGATCCGGGATCTCATTCTTTCGGTCATGACCCAAAGCTCATGACCATAGATGTGGTTGGGAACTTAGATCGACGGCTTAAATCGAAAGCTTTGCTCACAACAGAGC
>NW_015150690.1:597996-603004 GCF_000732505.1 Cyprinodon variegatus
TGAACAAGACCCCAAGATACTTAAACTCCTCCACTAGGGGCAGTACATCCTCCACAACCCGGAGAGGCACTCTACCCTTTTCCGGCTCAAGCCCATGGTCTCAGATTTGGAGACACTGATCCTCATGCCGGCCGCTTCACACTGCTTCACGGCTGCGAAACGCTTGGAAAATAATGTCAAATAAAAAGAGGACTAAAAAGGAATTAACCTTAATCGAAATCCTTATAAGCTGAGCTATTTTCAGGCTGGCGCTCAGTGGCCCTGAAAAATAAAAGGCCGACCTTTTAAACTCATGTAACATAATCATATCCAGAGATTTTCTGACAATCTGTAGTCCAGGTCTGCATGTCTTTGGATCATGAGAGAGACTAACGGGAAGAACCAAAGGCTGTAGATGTGGAAACAGCTTCATTTATGTGGGGTGTGCTTCGGTGGCACAGTTAGAGGACACAACACATGTAAGGAGGTCTTAGTCCTCGACATGGCCGACCTGGGTTCCAATCTGACCTGGGGGACTTTGCAGCATGTCGTATCCCCTTTCCTGTCACAACACTGTACAAAAAACTAAACAAAAAAAAAACTAATGAACAGTTTCTGCTTTATTCACCCGCAGGTAAAAACTGACACAGTATTAAGACCCAGTCACTGAATGAATGAACATTACTGGAACAGCAAACCCGACCAGTCCCACTCTAACATCTAAACTTCCTACTAATTGGATTCTGGTGGGATTTTTTTGGCGGACCGTGGATTTTTCCTGCTCTAATCTCCCATCTTAGATTCAAACAGATGATTCAAACAGCTGAAGTGTTGAACAATGTTTCTGGATATTTTCTGGGTTTTGAATTTTTTTTTGAAATATTTCTGTTTGAACTTTTTTTTTCCATCCCATTCTATTTTCTTTATTTTTTCCCTAGTTGTATCAATGTTGATGAGTAAAGCCTTCAGATGGAGTTCATAGCAAATATCAACACAAACATTCATTAAATACGCCTGATATTAACCACATTAGTAGAGAAATGGCTTTCCATTAATCTAATCCAGGCATGTCCAAAGTCGGTCCCACAGAGCCGCTATCTCACAGGTTTTCAATGTTTCTCAGCTTCAGCACAGCTGATTCTGATTATTTCAGTTCAGAAAAAGCCTGTTAATCAGCTATCAATGGAAATCAGCTGTGCTGAAGCACAGAAACCTCTAACCCTGCAGAACTGCAGCCCTTGAGGACCGACTCTGGGCGTGCCTGGTCTAAACCGTCCCCTTTGGGTCATTTACCTGCTCTGCTCCACGCCTGCTTCATGAACTTCCTCCCAACATCCTCAGGAAACTGAGTCGTGCAGTTTAGGGATCAGATGGCAGAGGCTGCACTTTCCTCTGAGACCCTGGCAGCGCTTTCTTTCTCTCAACTGCTTTCACTTATAACCCTGATCGAAATATACGATAAAATCAATTCCCCAAACAGGGTTATCAAAGTATCACTTCCTTTTCTCGGTAGAACAGAGAAAGCTTGGTGAACATGGCTGCAGTGTCAGAGCTTATTTTATGGCAACAGTCAAGCAAAAATCCCTCAATATTATCAGTTTTACCTAAAAATTTGGGATTTTTTTTTTAAGATTTCTGTACAAATGAATGATCAAAGCCTCTTTATTATTTGTATTACTTATCAGTAGCATTCATGTAACCTGATCAGCAGCAAATCATTCCTCACAATCAGAAGTCTGTGATGAATTATTCAGTAATTGATCAGAATGTTTAATGAGGGCGACGATGATGTTAAATCATCACATTTTACTGCAGTAAACCAGAATATACCTCTGCTACAGAGCTGAGGTGTTCCACAAAGCTGTTTTAGACCATTTTCATCATCAAGAGATGATTTTAAAATGCAAGCATCCGGTGCTCTAACCTACTGATGATAATGTAGATGGATCCAAAAACCTTTCTACAGGTTTGTCTTCAATGTGTGAATAAAAGCTGAGTAATAAAGAGCGATCACGCTTCCAGCCAGAATGATTCCCTTTTCTCCTCCGGCTCTTCTTTAAGCCGGGCATACACTACGATTTTTAACTACTACTCCTCAACTACTTTCCAGTCGTGGGAGAATTTTTCAATGGTGCCGACTTTCAGCCTGATCATGCGTCGTGTAGTGTACAGGGGGTAACGAGGGCCGATCAGCCTCTCATGACCACCTCCCGATCAGGAACCGTTGGGAGAAAATCAAACATGTTTGAAATTCAGTTGGCCAAACAAGGATTCTTCTTCTTCTTCCTCTCAGATGACATTGAGATGACATCTCAGATTGACAGACCGTAGTAGTCACGTTTGCTAAACCATCTCTTTTTCCAAATACGTCTCGGCCTTTTCTTTTTAGAGCTTTCAGCACAAAATTTTACAAATTGCCGAGGCAGCGTTTCACACTGTACGACGAAACCCTGCAGTTTCGTCGTACAGCGTGAGCTGCAGCTGTGTGCAACGATTGAAAAAAATCATACAGTGTACGCCCGGCTTTAACCATAATTTCGGTTCTTAGGAGCGCTGAAGTTGCTGCCATGGGATTGGCTGATTTACAATCTGTGTTAAGAAGCATTTTAACAGCTTTACTTAATAAAGCGGCAGGTTTGTTTGCGTTTACGGTTCAGTTTAAAGTTTGTCCCTTTCATGTTCCTCTGCTCTGAGGGGACATCTGATTGTTTCAGCTTTCCAGCTCTGAGCAGCAGACAGGAAGCCGTCTTAAAGTGTTGTTCTGCTTCTTTTGTTCTACAGTAACCTAGAACCCATTCGGCCCTCCTCCAGCCCAGAACATTTCCTCTAATCAATTCACAGCTGAAGGGGTTTGATCTCAAAGCTCTTTATTTCCACCAATCAGAAGCTGTGAATCATCTCCTGGCATTTAAGAAACCTTTCCTCCTCCTCAGAGATGGGAGCCGCTCCATCGGACCAGGAGAGCCTCTATACATATCGGCTGATGGGGATGTTGGTGGAGACCTCAGATCTCCTTTTGTTAAACCAGCAAACCCATGACGGCCCACTCTCCAACAAAACCATTTGTGTTCATCTGTTTTCATTTTGAACTGAGTCACTGCGAGCTTAAAACAAAGGAGTTTACACAAACAGGTGAATATAGACAAAAGCATCAAGCTTTTTCTTTGGAAGCTCAGCCTTGAAACAGACAAAGAGACGAACGAATGGATACAAAACAAAGATCTGAGTCAGACTTCAGTGAAAGCAGCTTCTAGAAAGAGAGCTTCTATATTTCAGCTCAGAAAGATGAACCAATAATTACTTGACATATCTGTGTGGATAAAAAAAAAATCCCATGAGGAAGAACCAGAAAAACACAGAAGGTTCCAGATGCAAACCTAAAAAACTAAACGAGTAAAAGGATGAGAACGAAAATCCAGACAAGATCAGATTCGTATCGGATTCAGGACCACATAGCCAAGTGGCCTGAGTCGCATTGGAAAAAATCGGATCTGTGTTGATCAGACTGCCATGAAAAGATCAGATCCAGCTTGCATATGGGCAAAAAAAATCGGATTTGGGTCACTTCAGGCTGCGGTGTGAACGTAGCCTTAGATCAGTCTTAGATTATTTAATCCCACTTTATGCAGTCTTGGTTTTAGCAGAAGATTAAAATAATCTGAAAAACTACTAAAGAGACGATTAAATAGTTTACTCGAAAAGTTCGACTGTAAAAATTTATCAAAGGATTTATTATTTCTATACTTTTTCAGATTGTTTCATGTTTTTATTTAAAGGAATATTTATTTAGTAACATTTTTTGAGGTTTAAAGGAGTAAAGTGAAATAAAAATGCTGAAATTATTTTCATGTGAACCGAGCACTTTTATCAGCAGCCGTTCAAAGAGCGAGAAATCAGCTTTTCTTCTGTTTCTGCTCTAATTAGCACTTCTAGTCCACAGAAGGGTTTCTGCCATGTTGGGCTCTCAGCATACCCTCCATAGTGCAACTTCTTTTATTGGTATTCCTGCTGCTGTAAATGTGAATGGCTCCTCCAGGTAGCGGTTGGTGGGAGCAGAAGCACAGCAGTTCTTCTCATCTCTGCAGAGCTCTCCGTTACATAATGTCTCCTCAGGTTGGTCCTCGGCGTTCCATCGGGAACGAACAGATCCAGCGTTTTCAGAGCTGGATGGTTGATTCTGGGAAGGAAAGGCGAAATTCTTTCTGGATTAGATCAGAGGGAAGCTCGGTCCTGAAATAACTCGGGGTCGCCATTGATCATTTCCAGCTTTTGTCCTGAGCAGAGCCGCTGTCCTCCCACACAGCTGAACAATGCAGCAGCTACGCTGAACGCTGGGATCTGAGCTCCCCCGATGGCTCAGAGGGTCTGAGGGGATGTTTAACTGTCTCTCACACAGTTTACAGGAATAAAAGTCAGAAATCTGATAACAGAACATTTCTTTCACACTCCAGATGCTTTTTTTTTTAGTCCTTAAAGATCTATTTCAATCCTATTTACCAGTACTTTAGGTTTCTGTCTTGAGCCTGCTGCTGAAATCTCTGACCTTTTTCCGTGAATTCTACAATTAGGGGAGTCAGTTTAAGCTTTTTAAAAATAGTTCAAATATAGTTAAATTGTAGAACTAAGAATTAAGTTGCAATTGGGTTTATCTTGTTAGTTATAACTTAAATTCTATCACTCTTTTTTTATTTCTTAATTGGAAAGGAGAGTTGTAACTGATGTATAGGTCATAAAAATGGCTTATGATAAATTAATTTAAAGTTGTAGGGAAGTCATATTTAAATGTCAAATCATTCTGGCTTAAACATGTTTATAAATGTACTCTTTATCAGATGACATTGTCCCAAAATGTAGAATATTTCTATTTAAAAAAAAATCCTGTCATAAAATCTGTTTTTTTTTCTTTCGTTATCATATGCAGGCCAGTTAGTTATACATCAGCTTGTACACCTAAATTCGTCCAATCATATATCAACGGGCATCTGTCAATCAAATTTTTTAGGTCATAGTATCTTGATTCATATGTTGC
>NW_015150690.1:603346-611977 GCF_000732505.1 Cyprinodon variegatus
TAAGTCGCCAATTTACTGCTACTTGGTCCCAATGGAATTTCCCATTGGAAATCTACTAAAACCTAAGTTGCTAACTGGTTAGCAAGATGCTTCAGAGAAACCGGCCATAATCAAACTTGCTTGCAAACCTTCCCACTGCCCCCTTGATAAACGACCGATCACATTCACTTTATTCACTTGTGTAAAGTCGTGCACCACTTGGGAGAGTTTGGAAATACGACGATTGGAACGGCCATTTCCCTACGACTTCAAAGGGACAGTGTGTCTCTAAAAGTCGCTAATAAGTCAACTATTAAAGCATATACAGTTTAGAATGAGTTCTTTATAGATACATAGGTGGCGGTGCACCCAATGAAAGACGCCATGATGTTTCACCATCTTTGATTTTGGTTGCTGAAAGGGGTAAAACTTTAATGTAAGAACTTTTTTCTGTTCAGAAAATAGTTTGTAGAGTTTATCCTAATCACTGCTGTAAGTAACTTATTCTTTAGACTAAGAGCATTTTTTGAGTCTGTGTACCATTACTCTATAGGAAACAACTTGATTACCAGGTTAGTTTATGTTTCTTTTAATATTCAATTGATTGTTTAAGCCCTAAATATAATACACCAGGGCTTTAATAGACAATAATAAATGAAAGAGAAGCTGTCAAACTCTGAATGGATGTAGAAAACATTAATGTATCAGAAAAAAACTGCAAGCTAAAGACCTAAAAAAGCAACACAAAGTCAATGACATCAGTCTGGAGACGGGTTTTACAAAGATTTGTAAAGCTGTACGACTCTCAAGAACCACAGAAAGAACAAGCATACACACATGGAGAAAACTTAGAACAGTGGTGAACCTTCACAAGAGGCAGACCAACCAAAACTACTCAATTAAAACCAGTGTCTCAGCCAGGATGTCACAGAAGAACACGGAACAAAATCTAAGCTAAGGTCAGAGGTCATGATCCAACAATGAAAACAAAGGCCCCAAAATGCACAACTTTTTGGGCAGACCAGAAAATATTATCCAGATCCAGAGCTCTGGACCGGGACAGCTTGACCGGACCTTCAACAATCCCTCCCTAGGATAAAATCCTGAAGGGGAACATCGAGCCATCAGTGTCAGGAGGTTGGCTGATTTTCCTGGTGAATTTTTATCCTCTCTGACCTGAGGATGTCCCGGGAGGAGTTGGCAGGCAGAGTCTCCCTCCCAGAGTCATTTTGACCTGAGATCTGACCTCAGGCACAAACTGACATGAATGCACTGATGAAAGCAAAAAAAGTGAAGAGGGAAGAATTGCAGCCAAAGCGTAAAATCTTTTGGAAATAATATATAATTTCCTGACCCCAACTAAATAAATACATTTTGAAAACTTGACATAGACTTTTTTCCCAAAACGTTTCTTTGCACAAGTATCAAAAAGATGACGTTGAAAATAAAGGAACCACTTTCCCAGGATCATAAACATGACAGAGGGTCGACTATGTTACCGTATAGAATGTGAACCCTTCAAACGCTCTTAAAGAAGTGCAATGATTTGTGTTGAGTAATAAATGTAGGGAGGAGATGCGTCTCTCCACATTGCTCTTGTATAATTCAGAGAGACAGAATGTTCCTCTGCGGTGTGAAGAGCGTCTGTGTTTCCTGCTGACAATCATCACAGTCTGGCAGTTTCACACATCAAGCAATCAGAATGAAAACTTAAAAAAAGGGATCGGCCTCACATCCAAATAACCAAATGTTAGATTTTATGTTGTGGAGATTAACCCTTCCGTGAGCAACAGAAATACTTTCCATTGTGTCTGAATGCCATCGAGGATCTGTCTGGCTTTAAACCACAATTCTAACACCTAACCAGTAAAATCAGATTATGATGCTAAGAAGAGCTTTTATTAACCATCCATCCTGGTCCAAATAAATATACATTACTGAGTTAATCTGGATGTGACTAATCACCATAGTCCCTTTTAGCCAATCGGCTCCTACTTGGGTCATACTACTCGTTACTGTGGGCCAAATAAGGCCCAAAGTGTATCTATAGCTCTGCTTCTGGACCCCCCAAAAAACAACACATTTTACTGACATTATCGTCTCATTAATTCAACCAAAAATGGCTGGTAACCCACCTGATGGTGACTAAAACTTATACAAGTCTATCTCCTATCCGGTTTAAAATGAAGGAAACCACGAAGGAAACCAAGAAATCCCTCAACCAAACCAAACTCTGTAGCTGATGTTCCACATGTTCTTCTTTTACAAGGACATGGCATGAAAAGGTCCAAAAAGATTGGTCTAAACACTATTTTAAGAGGTAGATCACAACTACCCAAAGTTCCACATCTTTGGGTTAGAGTACAATCGCTGTTAAACTTCTTCCTTGGACCAAACCTCAGAAAGTTTGCGTGGACGACTTTATTCCAGCCAACGTTTAAAGATTCTCCTCGTCTTTCCTAATCTGCTACATAGAGCTGGTTGTAGCTGTACTCCACCAGTGAGGTTAACTCTCCTACCAGGAACCTAGCTTCCAGACCACCACCTCCAGAATCATGGCTTCACTTTCAGCAGAGCATTTACCTCAACATTCTATTAAAAAGGACCAAAAACATTTAATTCATATTATAAAATAGTTATATACACTAAGCATCCATCCCCATAGCATTTAGATCCTTTTTCAGCCCAAATAGAATTCCAGCACTGGGTGCAATGAGCAGACATAAACAGGTGTGGCGCCATCTGCTGGCAGAACCACAAAATTACCGGAAAGCCAGAAGGTGACAGCTGATACAGCCACTTAATAAAAGCCGAACCCGGCCGGGCAGTCCTGCAATGCCTGTAGGTAAAACGACAGCTTGCTGTGGTTAAGAAGGCTAACCGATAATCTATTTACAGCAGCTCTACGTTCTCGTGAATTTTACAAGGACCTCCTATCAGAACATCAAGGAGGAAGAAATAGAAATGATCCAATTGCTATTCAGTTTCTTTGGTCCTTTTTGCTCAAATTATATTTTTTTTATCCATTTCATTGTATTATTTTAATTTTTCAGTGATCCTTTTCTGTAAATATTACAAGTTGTAATATTTTTAGATTATTCATGTGTTTTTTTTCCTCACTTCCCGTTACATGTTCATTTCCTGGGAAACAAATTATATGAGATTATACCAAAACACACAAAAGAAAATATCAGACAAAACATGTAGAGTGAGAAGAGCTGGTAAAAAACATCTATGTTTTAAAACATCTAAAAATACGCGCAGAAAAAACTCAAAAAAACAGAGTGCTCTCTAGACTCGCCAACACCCCGAAGGGTTTACCCCGAACAAACCGAACAAAAAAAAAAACAACGCTTTCAAAGCTTGGGGCCAACGGCCCAAGCCCCAAAAACCGGGAGAGAGAGATGACACAAAATGGAGAGGCGACAAAAAACAGGAAAACAAAGACAGACTCTGCTAGACCAGAACATCAAAAGAAAGATTCTGTACTTCGGGCATGTCAGCCGGACCTTATCTGGTCTGGACTTGAAAATGATCTTAGCCAAACAGGGACGAGGCAAATGACGCACAACATGGATAGACGAGATAGAAGTGATAGAAGGGAAGAAGGACATGAAGAGGAACATGGCGAAGGCAGAGAAGAAGGAAGAATGGCGCAATGCGAGTATGAGTAAGTAAATATTTGTTTAGCTATATGAAAAGTCAAATAAAAAATGTATACCATTAGTAATAAGAAATAGTTTGATGAACTTGCCACTAAATTATCTAGTTAGAAACTGTCACCTGCAGTCTCCAGGCAGGTTTTCTTTAACCAGACGATTAAAGATAATTTAGTTTGATAGGAATCCATTAGGTGGTTCCTTGCTGGTTCTGGTGGCCCAGTGCAGACCTGACATAAACCCAAAAGAACTTGGCTCTGGAAATGAGTCAGGGATTATCATTGCTCTATTTTAAGGTGATGATGCAGGAGAGTGACAGGGCATCATCCAAACAGCTACAGATCTGATAGCTCCTGGTTTTTAGAGCTACATCTTAATCAGTAAAACAGAAGCATGTTGACAATTGGATGAAACAATTATAAGTTCTTACCTTGACAGCTTTTCCAGTAAAATTATCTAAAACTGTACATTACATTTGATTTCTACTCTTTGGAGTCAACCTGTCAGGTCATATTTTTAGGCAATCTAACATAAAATCACCTCAGTGCTTTGGGAAAATCTGATGATTGGTCCAGGATAAATACACCTGGAGACCTTTAATTTTTTAATAATATTTTGATAAACATTTAATTTGTGCTCCCAGATCTCCTGTTTCTGTAACATATAAACACAGTATGCTGCAGGATGTTTTTCTCCTCTCTAAAAATGGGAAACGAGAGAACATGTCCGCTCTCATTAGGCAGAGGTGTCTTCATCTATATTAAGTTTAATACTAGAAGAGTGAAACCGAACCGGGACCACGATGAGGAAGAGGATAAGGAAGCTTCCTTGATTGCTCATAGGAAGGTATGCAGGAAAACAGCTGTTTAGGGGGGAAATGTCAGTTTTCAGTAAGCTAAAAATTGTCCCCCAATAGAATTATCAACATGATCCCAAACATATGACCAAAAATTAAAAGGTAAAGAATAAAAGAGTAGATCCAACATACCGGACAACCAAGAGCAGGGCTGTTTTAGATGCAGATCTGCTGCAACAGAGCTCTTTCAAACAGGTGAATTATCTCCTCAGCATCTCATTATGTTCCGCGGAGGCCCGCTAATGCACCAATCATTTGATTAGGGAGCGCTGAAGCAGGTGAACATCAAAAACATGAAGAACACCCTCGAGGACTGACATTAGACACCACTGATCTGCAGCGATTTTCCAAAGAGGACAGCTCAAAGTCCTCTGATTCAAACGCTGTGAAACGCTGACAGAGAAAGCAGAGTGAGGTCCAGCCGGCAGAAAAGGGCTGGTGATTGAAAAGGGAATATTTATGCCGGGATTTTAATAACCAAACTTAACCAAATAAAACATGGATTTTTAGAATGTTCAATAGGAATCTAAACATGTTTCAGTTTATAAAACATGAATTCACTGAGGGGGTTTTGCTCATCTCTATGAGAGGCATCAGTAGGTGTGGATTTACGGCTGTAGATTTACCGCCTAAACGCTTCAAACTGTTTAATGTGGTGAAGTTGAAAGGATGGGCCGTATGCCGGAGCGTCTGAGTGATCTGTGGCTATAGACTCTGTTTTACCTTGATAGCTACACTTCAGTGCTGTTTCTAGCTGAAATGTTCAAACAGCCACGCTGCTCTCGCTCAGTTTGAGCTTCAACTCTATTGAAAAGGTTTTTACAGTCAGACGCTTCAAGGTCTATAATACTCTACGCCTGAACTACTACAGCAAGAGATGAGACCACTGTTTATGCTTTTTATATTTACAAGGACACAAAACAAAGAAACCAAACATTAAAGTTTTTGAAATTCAGTATCTTTTTGAATATTTCTAAACATGATGCTGCTGGCATGTTGGTGTCTCTAAAATGGGTTTTCATCTTTTGTGGAAAATCTAATTGTTTCACGTATACAAACTAGGGATGCACGATATAATCGGCCCCCTATCCGTATCGGCCTGTATCGGCCTTAAAACTGAATATCGGACATCGGCCACCCCACCGATATTTAACCTGATATTTGATCAACTTCTGAGTTTCTAAAGTCTAAAAAAAAATAAAATAAAATACTACTTCTTCTTCCTCAAAAACTTCTTTTTTACAGACTTAAAAACTTCTAAAGACGAGGGACAAAATATTGATACATTAAAATATCACAATATCTTCCTATGCTGATATATTGCCATTTAAAAACACCATATCAATCTCTTTTAATAATAAAATATTGCTATATGTCATCGTTATGCTACGAAATCCCCCGAAAATTCACGAAATTTTGCCATATTTTTATATGTTGATATATTGACGCAGTATCTATCTATTTTACTAACAAAATCTCACAAGAATTTGCAAAATATCACGAGAGTTTGTAACAGAACAATGAAATTTCACGAGATTTAAAAAGTAAAATAGATCGATACTGCATTTTTAAAAATCTATTTGATATCAGCATATGAAAATATATTTGAGTATATTATTTTTCAAAGTGTCAGAAATGGATAACAAAACTGCTATTTTCAATGACTACTTATTTTTGTCCAGCTTTAACATCGGTATCGATATCGGTTATCGGCTACATGAGTTTTAAAATATCGGNAACATCGGTATCGATATCGGTTATCGGCTACATGAGTTTTAAAATATCGGCATATCGGATATCGGCCAAAATCCCAATATCGTGCATCTCTAATACAAACTATTTCAATTTAAATCTTTTTTTCTTTTTTCTTTAGAGCTTTTTATTGTCATTCCACTGTCACAAGTACAGAATAACAAAATGAACTCTGCATTTAACCCATCCCCTTGGGGAGCAGTGGGCTGCCATTGTGTGGCGCCCGAGGAGCAGAGTGGGGTTAAGGGTCTTGCTCAGGGACCTAGAATGGCAGTCTGTGGGAGTGGGGCTCGAACTCAGAACCTCAGGATTCCAAGCTCTACACCCGAACCACTAGGCCGCAACTCCCCCTATAACTATTTTATATATATTTTTTGAGCTCTTATTTTATAGAGTGTGTATGTTGAGATATAATTAATTGATTTTGCAGCATCAGGCTGAGATTCTTTATTCTATTTGATTTGTTTCTACACTAAATGATATGGAGTTAGAAATTCAATTCCACATTCTCAGCCAATGGGTTATTTTCTCTTATTAAACAGTTATTTGCTGATTTGTTGCATAAATACTTTAGACTGTAGGTCTCTGGAAAGGCACTCAGCCCTGATCAAGAGTTTAATCTTCATTGGTGCAAACAGAGTTTCTGCATAGTGTATCATGAGATGAAGCAATGTTTCAAAATTAAAGGAGCATGTCAGGTAATGCTACAGCTGTGCTGTATAATTGCAGGCCCTCATTAGAAGCATTTTTTAGACCACTCTGACTAATGCTAAGCAGCCTGACTTTTGCATCTGATCAAACGGTGAATGCTGCGATGTTTGACCAACAAAAGACGACCTTGACAGGACGGTTCTAGAGGCAGGTAGCTTAGTGTGATATGAACATGAAATTCAGAATAACACTAATCCTCCCTATGGCTCAAATAGGACAAATAAAACACAGAGAATCAGTTTGTTTAAAAATGGCTAAAATATCCCATCATCATGCAGCCAAGTTTTCCATCGTCCTGCTTATGACCTGACTATCGGACTCAGGTGTGTTCAGGCAGATACACAACTAAAAAGGTTAGAACACTGCATCTCCAGGACTAGAAACGAGGAACCATCCGGAGAATAAACATGAGATCCTGTGCTTCTCCAGTAGGATCCACTCACCTATTGTCAGCAGGCCCATCAAACTTTTCCACAAGCCTTTACTAATTTCCACTGATCTCTTCTGGCTTGTTGCGGTTCTCAAACTCTGGCAAGCGTCTGGATTGGTTCTGGTCCAGTCTGATGATCTAGTTGTCCAGCTTCTATTGCCTATTAAAGTGGGGGCCTTGGAGAATGTCCGATGGCGTGGTTAAAAACTGATCATTCTACTCGTTTAAAACTCAGTGGACGTCTGTGGATGTTGTTGTTCCTCTAGAAGAGTAGGTCTTCAGTGATCTTCAAGTGTTTTCTTCTGTGCAATAATGGAGAGGAAACAGGTTTCAGGATTTCAGATTATTTTCAGAGGGTTGCCCTGCCCATCCTGTAGAAAGGGAGGAAAAGGGGGAGGAAGAGCGGGAGGATGTGGGTGGGAAGTGAAGGAGAGGAAAGCAAGGATACAGAGGAAGGGAGGAGGGGAAGAAGATTGATAAAAATGTTAAAATATGAAGGTTTGCTTTGAGTTTGAGCTAGATTAGATGATGTTGTGCATTCAGAGTTCAGAAACCACAAAATGTGAAACATGGAGAACAGAAACACCGACAAATAAAGCGTGCACCTCGTTTCTGCAAGCATGCGTAACTGATAAAAAACTAACAAAAGGACTTTACCAAAGATATCAGTGGTGCAAGTTTACTCAATTTACTCAGAAAGTATAAAAGATCTATAGCTTATAGAAAAGCTCTCCATAAATACAGAAAACATGTCCATGTAGCGACAGAGGAGGAACAGAAAAAGACCAAAGAGTTTAAGAATTAAAGACACAAAAGAATGAAGAAAGATCTAAAGAAAGGAACAGTTTGTCTAGAAAACTGAGAAGAGATGAGCAACAAAATCATGAAAAGAACCAGAACGGACAAAAAGGATCTTTAACATGTTAAAAAGGCAGAGATTCAGGAAAATCAGAATGGATGGAGAATTATTTCAGAGACAAATAAGCACAGCCAGAAATAAACAAATAGCCCATGGATATACACAAGACGGGCTTGGTTTCACCTTTAAAAAATACAGATATAAACATATTTCAGTCTTTGCTCACGTGTATGTAGTTATTGATGTATGGATGGACATTTGACTGATGGACAGATGAATAAATAGGTGTTTGATGGGATGTTTGAGGTAAACAGTTCCTGTCATACTAGTATATAGACTGATGGATGTTTGGATGCGTATAAAATCCAAGAAGATTTAGATAAAT
>NW_015150690.1:612638-622387 GCF_000732505.1 Cyprinodon variegatus
GTAATGGTTAGGTTTAGGGCATAGAAAGGGTTGCAAATGACTGAAAATCAATGGGAGTTTACACATGGTCCTCACTACAATGGCAGAACAAGTATGAGTGTTGGGGGGTCTCTGCGTGTCACAAGGTGCAAATGGCATGTTTAGCGGTGCACTGGTTCTGAATGGAGGAGGAAGTGGGCGCACCCGGCGGTCATTATATTTTCTGTTGACCGTGTGATAATAAGCTGTAATGCCATTTCATGGAATCTGAGCACGTATCACATGTGAAGGCCTGATTCATTAGTTTATTTTATTTTTTTTTAATCACCCTGTTGAAGCCTGGTTAAAAGGCAAGATCTGAATTTCATTTGTTCATAAAATGTTATTTATTTAATATAACATTTGTCAGATTCAAGTTATTTCAGTGAACATTCTGGGTTTTCCTCTTATTAAACGAGGAATACCAATAATATAGTCTATTGCAGGAACTTTAGGAAACAAAAAAGCAGCTGAGAGGCTGAGGTGGGGCTGTCTGACGCACTCATTCAAAAAAGGAATCCGCTGAGATCAATATGGTGCTCATGGTATAAACAAGGTATCCAAAATATACCTTGTCATACGTAGATTACAGCGATTTGTATTGCTATAATCAAAAAAAATAAAAAAATTACAGTGGCCCACTCATCCACTCTCTACCAGTGACACCAAACCAACAAATAAAAACAAAACCATAACAGCTATAAACTCAGACAAACAAACATCACAGCATCTTTTCATTTATGGATCCTACATAGTCTTTAGGTGTATTAATTGGTCAGCCTGCGCCAGTGAAAGGTTGGACAGTCTGAAATGGAATAAACTGATCACTGCTGATGCAGAAGTGTCCTTGAGTGTTAGATGGAGCACGCTTTGGACAGATCAGCCCTCCCAGCGTGGCCATGGCAGTTTTGCAGCATAATAAAAAAAGAATCTTGCGTTTAAGAGGCGGCAAAATCATGCAGCTTCTAGAGTTTACAAAAACATGCAACAGCTTCCACATATCGTTTATAAAAAGGTTGTGAAAAACAGACTCCTAGGAGGGGCTAATTGGGGTGAGTTATATGTATCTGAAACTAAACTATAACAATAAACTATGTCGCTGTTTTTAAAAATGAAATGTTAAGCAAACTTTATTAAATCATGTATGACAAACATTAGGAGAAGTTGTCTGATCTATATTTCCAGATTAAAGTTCTATCCAGTTTTCCTTCACGACTGAAAGCAGAGCAGATCTGCAGCCTCCAGTTAGATTCACACACTAGATTCACAGCAAACAGACAGGAACCGGCGGTGTTGGTCTCTCCAAAATAAAATTGTAAACATTTCATGAGATTCCAATTAAATTTAAACTGTAATCATTATTAGAATAACTGTATATATAGAGAGTATGTTATATGATTTACATTGTTTGAATATTTTTTATTCATTCTGAAGGTGTGGCTGTTCTCATTCATTTAAGACATGCTGAGGAAACCCTTTGGTGTTTGGATGTCCTTTGTTTCCAGTGTGAGCATCTGCTGCAGTGAGAATGTGTCCAAATGGCTAAATATAACTAACATACCAAAAAATAAAAATCAACTTCATAACACTTTGAATATATTAGCCAACAATTATGCTCTCCAGTCCACTCCAAATAATAATGCAGTAATATATTTGCATAAATTGTGCAGCCTTAGCACACAAACCTCCTAAATATGAACAGATTGTGTAGAAAAACATTTTTTTTTCTAATTAAATTGAAGGCACTGATGTATTAATGCTTTCTTTAAATAAAATATGAAAGTTGCATTTTTATTTTAGTTTGTTCAGGAACAGGTACATTTGAGGGATCTAGAGCTCCCATAAATTCAGGTTGTAAATCAAATCCCAAAGAAAGAGAATAATGAATCCAGGAAGAGAATAATTTCTGGTTTTATCAGCTTCTTGGTACGTTTTCAGTTACAGTAACTTTAACTGGTTGCAGCTTTCAATCTGTATTGTGAAGCGCTTTTTTCAGTCAGTGAAATTGGAAAACTTGCTACTTAGAATTACTGAGTGACAAACATGAGGAAGGGTGTTAATTTGACCAAACTTTAACTACAGATATTAATCTTCTCTCACGTTTCAATGTAAAATTATGTTATTATTGACTTTAGATTGGGGGGAAATAACAGCATAATAAACAAAGGGTATTAGAGGTCATGTATTCTGGAAAGCCAACCTTCATGACAGGGGAGGAAAGTATTCACAGCTATGAGTAAAGGGAGGATAACAAACCTCCGATAGCCTCTTAGCTTATGTTTGCAAACCGGCAGACAGCTGGTTAGTTGCTAATTGCTAACAGCATGCTAACCAGCTGGTCTTGGTGAGTCTGGTTATGAAAGTAAAATGTTTCCAGCGCGGTGCAGACAGCAGGACGACATGCTGGAGTCTACAAAACAACTGAAGATAAAAAAATAAAAAAAAGACAATGATTAGTAGTTCCTGTTAGTCACACTTCCTATTTCCTGTCTCTGTTGCCAAGGAAACGGATGTTTGGCAGGAAAATCTGAGAAGCTGGACAGCAGTGATAACACATGTACACTTTGAGAGGGTCCTCGCTGTCTAAAAGCTCACCACCATGAAATTAGCTCCTAGCATCGCTATAAAAATCACCAAGGTCCTTACAGAGAGGGTCAGACAACAAAACACACACACTGAATTTTTTCTGTTAATTAAATGTTATATCGAAGAGAATAAACCCATTAATGTCAGTGTATAGTTCAGTTACCCTTCAGTATTGATGCATTAAGGCACACGAATCAGTAATGCGAAATCCTTGGAATAAAATCTGATTCATAAATGATCTCAGAAGGTAGTTAGGATTCAGTTTTAGATTATTTTTGGAAGCACCGTTTCTGTTTCCACTGCACATCCGAAGCGTTTTACTGGAAACCGCCCGTCTAATCGCTGCCAAGCCTGTGCAGCAAAGCAGTTCTGCACGCTAACAAACCAAAAATATAAACCTCAGTGAAAGATGTTCTTACGATAAGGAATGAAATGATCCAAGCCAGGATCTTTGTAAAAACCTGTTTAAAGATTCTCTTTTTAATTGTGACAAAGTCTGAAGGTTGTTTCTGAAAGCCGCCGCCGGGGCTAAAGAAAGTAGATTGAAAGCTTTGAGTCTTTTTCCTCGAGTTTCTCAGTTGGAAAAGAACATCCCAGCTGAGCTGTGCCAAATCCTCAAGGCCATAAATGTAGAGGTGCCGAAGCAACTGTTCCTTTCATGGATAGAGCTTCAATATAAATACAGTAAAACCGGGATCATTTTGTAATTTAAGTGCATTTTTTAAAAAATATATACACAAATGAAAACATTATGGCAGAAGATTTTAACTGGAAAAAAATCAGCGTTATTAATATTGGAGGTTTTAAAGCCATAAAATATCATTAGTAGGAAAAGAAGTCAAAATCTATGTTGTTGCTCATTTTCACAGCAGATTGTTATAAAAGCAACACTTTGATTGTGGTGTCACCTCTCTTCACCACAGGATCCGAGTACCAGATATGTACGATGTTTATGGTTGTAGATAGGAAACGGACCATACTTTTGAAAAAACAAAAAAAAAAAAAAGAGAGAGAGATCATACATGGTGTGCTACTATGCTGCAGAGGTAGAGCGCATCACCGTATAACCAGTTGTCGCAGGTTTTAATCTGTTAGGACTCCAGTCTGTGTGGTCTGTGTTTTTGTGTGTTTGTCTCCCTTCCTCCACCAGGCGGCGCCTGGTTCTGATTCTCCTCCTCACACACCTGCAAGGGGTTACCTCGTTAACGGAGTGTTCTTAAGCTGCTGACTGCCACTACCTCGACGCCAGAGTGTTTGCCAGTTTTGGATACTCTAGCCAAGCTGAGTTTTTGTCAACTTGAGTCTTAGCATTTGTCTTTGCCTCTCGGCAGGAAGTCATCCTGCAAACTGGATTTTTCGGACCTTCTCTCCCTGGAAGGATCAACTGAGCTTCAAACTGAGCTGAGGAAACAAACCGGAGGTTTGGATCCACTTTTCCCCGAGGAAACGGTTGAGCTTCACACTGAGCAAGGGTTTCATCTGCACAACAGTCCATTCACGTACCGCAGGAAATCTGAGTGGCAGTCAGTCTTTCTCCATTCATCTACAAGCTATCGCATTCTGGGTAACCCTGTCCGCCCTCCTCCATATGAGGCAAACACCGAAACACATTCCTCACCAGCTGGAGTCTAAGAGTAAACCTAATCTCTGGAAACGTGAGTCTGCCAACCTTGTGAGCTTGTCACAGGTATGACATTTTTGATTTATGCCCAATATTGAAGCGTAGTGCAATGTTTATTCCACGCCACAACGCAAAAGGGGAAAATCAGGAACTAGCTGTGGGTCTAGAAACGGCCGAAGCGGTGAGGAAGTGGGGGCTAGTTTGTCCGAC
Organism: Cyprinodon variegatus; assembly: GCF_000732505.1. Taxonomy (NCBI): domain Eukaryota; kingdom Metazoa; phylum Chordata; class Actinopteri; order Cyprinodontiformes; family Cyprinodontidae; genus Cyprinodon; species Cyprinodon variegatus. The sequence continues at coordinate 617,074 of NW_015150690.1, forward strand.
AACGGAGGGACATGAGGGTGAAAAAGAGCGGGAATCCAGGTGGAAAAAGGGTCCCAGCGTTCTCGCACATCTCGCTCTTCTAGCTAGTCAAACTTAAGTCGTTTTCCGCAATCGCAGTCATACAAACAAAACTAGCTGGTAAGGTACCAAACAGGAAATACGGATAGTATAGAGCAGATGTAGATTTGACCATTCAAAGGCCTCCTGTCTGCGGTCACCTACAATTTGGGAGGGGTGCAGCAGAGTTCCTGCGGAAGGGGCGGGGACGTCTCTGCGTTCACAGCGACACCTACTTAGAGGACCTAATTTCGAAGTATAAATCAGCCTTAACTGGATGTTCTCTCTTCATCCACTGACATGGCAGCTGGCTCGGAGCTGGTCTGCCTGCTTGTGTGTTTACTGGACGGGGCCACCTTTTACAGTTGCCTTTTGAATCTCTGCTTTTTTCTGTATCTCTGCTTCTGTCTCCTTAAACCCGAGTCGGCCTCAGCAGATGGCCGCTCACACTGAGCCTGGTTCTGCTGGAGGTTTCTTCCTGTTAAATGGAGTTTTTTCCTCTCCACTGACGCTACAATCATGGTTTGTGTGAGGGATTGCCTTCGAGTCTATGAGTCGATGCAATCAACTGATTTTTCTTAGATAGAAAACTTTGAATCAATTTGACTGGATGATCTGGTTGAACTGTAAAGTGCCTTGTTGTGAATTGGCGCTATATAAATAAACTGCAGATTTAGCCTACTTTAATAATTTTTGGGATTTACTGTCAAATATATTACACATAAGTATGTTCTTATTATCACCTATGAACTGAAAATCTCAATCTTTACGTTTGCGTTGCCATAGAAATAGCTATTTCTAATTACATAGGGGCGGGTTGTGTTTGTCTCTTTGTGCAACGGTAAGACAGAGCGGACAAACTAGTGACTATAGAGCTCAGATGCAAGTGTGGCAAGTTAGGCCTATATAAAACCTAATTCCTACACAGAGGATTAAATCATTTATGACATTTTCTCGATCTGTAAACTACTTTCTCCTGGGTTTAGTCCATGTTTGTTTTGGTAAGAGTCCAGGGACTAATCACTTGGACAAAAGAGGTAGGGTGAGCAAAGTTCTGGAGCTCAGATAGTATCGAATCAGAGAGCCCTGGCGTGCGAAAACAGCACTGTAGGCGGGGGGAGAGTGGCTGTGGCGGACCATGAGGTCCACTGCGGTACATTGGAGAAGCCCACAAGGGAAACAGAGCGAGACGAGGCGGCGGTAGGCCGAGGCTAGCCTCTAGAGGCTAACTGATGGAGGTGGAAGGAGGACGGCTGAGGATCAGAAGAGCCAGCAGGCAGACAAAGCGGCGGAGCGCCGGCTGGTTTCTGCTCTGGAGGTAGGAAGATAAACAGTCCTTCTAGAGCTTAAAGAAAGCAGCTTTTTTAAAAGCAACTCACAAACCTCTTAAGAGCATTCCCCGCTTCATTTCTTTCATTATTTTCTTCATCTTTGATTTTGATTAAAAAAAGCTCGTCTCTGCTTCAGTATAACACTGGTCAATTCATGATACTTTCTCATCTCCTAATTTTTAGACTTCATACATTCTTAATGTATGTAAACTATTTATGGATTTGATGCTTAAATCTGTGATCAACAGATGAAGGTTTAGGTGATCCACCTCCAAAATCACGATCTGTGCATCTTTAATTTAAAATAAACCTCATCATAACTGAACAAGAAACTTGATTCGGAGGATGCGGAAGCTATTTTTATACCATGACGGCCTCCGCATTGTTTAGATGTTGCTGAAAATTACACACTGAAACTTTAAATGTTTAAAATCATTATATTTATTACTAAATTTAACCTGTATTTCATTAAAATGACACTTGTAGATTAGGATATAAAGAGCTTTCGTTATCAGCCTAAAACTACATAAAAAAGTAAGTTATCCCGAGGTTAATCGTGAATGAAATGTGTACATCTGATATCTCGTATTCGTAGTCTCCCGCTACGTCTCTGACCGATGGTGGCGGCAGAAGTCTCAGCAGAGACTCCCAGACTTCCCTCTCCTCAGCCTCCTCCTCCAGCTCTGCTGGAGTGTGGTGGATGACTCTCCCACCACCACATCCTGTCAGTAATTTTTTCTTGCTTTATATTATATTACAGTTTATATCTTTAAGGTGGTTATTTCATTTAGACAGGTATTTTCTAATGGGTGCACACTTTAGTTAATGTCTGTCTGAATGGTTTATTTACACTTGTTTTTTGTTTGAGGTGCTGCTGATACAAACCAGCTGAAGGAGGAAACCTGGAGCATACCATTTGTTTTTTGAAAGACTGACGGGGGAGACTTGTTTCAAGTTGTTTTTAATTAGTTAATTTTGTTACATAAATACTCACCTATAATTGTTTCTGCTAAGTAAAAGTTAGTTTTGCTTTATCTGTTTCATAGAATGCTTTAGGTAATTTTGTATTTATTGGTTCTTTTGTTATGTTGTGCCTCCCTCATGTGGTAGACTTGGGTTACTCCATCCCTATTTAAGCAGCCTTTAGTTCTTTGCTTGCAGGTCAGTTTTTTCTTTGAGTTGGTTCCTCAGTTGACCTAAGTTAAGTTGGGCCCAGATCCATGTTATTTATTATTTAAGTAATTTTGTATTGCTTTTGAACCTTTGTTAACTATTTTTGACACTATTAAATGAAAGTTTTTTCCTTTTTTTTAAGTTTGAACACCTTTTGTCCTTATTTAAGTTTGGTCCCTAACATGGGGGAAACTCAAGGCGCTCCCAGGCCAGTTGAGCGACCTGAGGGAGGCGTCCAGGTGGCACCCGAAAAAGATGTCTGATCCACCTCAGCAGACTTCTGTGGATGTGGAAGAGAAGCGGCTCTACTCAAAGCCTCTCCCTGATGACCGAACTATAAATTCAGTTTGTCTCATTTCAACTGCTCCCTTATAGCAGTAGGTTGGTAAAACTCGCACACAGACATGGTTGAGATTTTATAGTAAATGCCTTCCTGAGGCAACCAGGAGTCAAACCCAGGACACTCATATTAAAGATTTGTATCTATCGAAGATTCGAGGAGTGGCTGGTCTATGAGATTTCCCCTAAGAAGTCATCAATGACTGATCCAGAAGGTGACGTAGAACCAAGAACAACATCTAAAGCAATGCAGGCCTCACCTGAATCAGCAAAGGTCAGAGTTCATGAATCAGAATAGAGATAAATGTGTTACAGGTCTTTAAGGGTTGATGTTACCAACACTAAGTTACCTTTAGTTGCCTGAGCAGAAAGACATTTTGCCTAAATCTATTCTAAAACTCTTAGCTCCGCCTCTTCAATAGGGCAGAAGAACTAAAACAGAAACTCCTGCTAATAATTAAACATTTTTATACCATTTCAGGAACTTAGATTTGGAAAGTGTCTATTAGCTGCACCTCATCTAGAGCTTCTGATTGGATACAGCAGTGCCTCTGACAGCAACATCAGGTCAGTATTAGGCCACAAGCTTAAACTCATAGTCTTTCAATCACAGCCCAAACTATTTTAGCAAGGTTGATACCAGGAATTCAGAAAGTAACCAGATTCCAAAAAGCAGTTGTCTGTTTTTTCTCACTGGATGTGTTTGGTATTCCTGATCATCATCTCAGTCTAAGCTGTAAAAATTTAACTGGTTTGGCTTTATTGATCTCACAGTGGAGAAATTCGCTCTCTGCATTTAACCCATTTCCTATGGGGAGCAGTGGGCTGCCACTGTGCAGCAACCGGGGAGCAGTGTGGGGTTATGGTCTTGGTCAGAGACCCAGAGTGCCAGCTGTGGGAATCAAACCAGGTATCTGAAGGTCAGTCTTGTCTGATCTTTAACAGGCGAGGGCCGGTATCCTGTAACTTTTAGATGCACCCTTGGTCTGACACGAAACTCCGACACCTGAATGAAATGATTATATGATTGAGAGGAATCTGGAGAAAAGATCTGCATACTAAAAAGTTAACTCAGCCAATTAATTCAGCTGTGTTGGCCAAAGGACTAATCGAGTAGCAGGATACTGGACTTCAGGATCCGGAATGGTCCCCAGTGGTGAACGTCAGTTCATCCTGAGGGTCTTGGTCTGGTTTCTTGGTCTGCTATCTCTCAACAGCTTTGCTGTGGATAATGACGGTGGTGTTCTAGAAGCTTTAGTTCATGGCCGTTTATCAATTCACAAGAACGCAAGTACGGACTCGTGTCCTCTCCAAGTATGTTCTTGAGAAGAACACAGGAAAGTTCAGACCCCTACATACCGGCGGTGCACTGTCAGTAGGAATCCCATTCAACAGCCCTCTGGCCCGGTTGCCTCCTCGCGGTTTGCCGCCATGGCTGGAAGGTGGTTTTCAAATACATGATCCAAACTGCAGGCACAAGGATAATAAAAGCGAACACGCTTTGTCGGGAGGTTTCTGCATTTTAAGTTAATTTAGGCGTTAATAAACTGTTTCAGAGGAGTGATCATAGCGCTCTGTATCAGCAGCGATGTGTCTCTCTCCCTGAAAGCTCCCAGATCAGCGTCTCTGATTGGTAGATGCGGCGCGTCCAGCAGCAAAAGTTCAATTTTTCCATCTCGAGCAGCAGCGCGTTTGCGGCGCGGGCGGCGCGCGCGTCAGATGCTTATAGGCTCCCGACGCACTGCTTCAGCTGCTCAGACACGCTGCGCCTGCTGCTCAAAACGTGCTGCGGGACCTTTTGCTGCGCCTTGACGGGCGTCAACCATTGACTTTGCATGTAAACTTGCTGTTTCTGCTGCGCCTGCTGCGTCCGGTGTGAACGCAGCATAATATTCTCTAGATAACATTCTTACTTTTTTAATTTAGTGGGAGAATAATCACAGCCAGATAAACACAAATCAAATGAAAATTTTGCCAAACAAAACAAAAAAAACTCCATCAGAGCCAGTGTTTCTTCACACACGGCTATGCAGAGACAGCACTGCTGCAGACGGGCTACCGTTAACCCTGGAGGTCCACTGGTTGCCGGGATCCTCTCAAATTGTGTACGTTTAAAAAATATTATGCATTAAATCGGTAAATGGGCTATAGAGTGACGCTTTAAAAGTATAATGTTCTCGCCTCAAATGATCTTAAAACATACTTTTATAGAACAACAGCAACAGAAAACTTTTAACTTAAAAGCTCTGTGAGCGCTCCATTGAAAGCTGCTGCCGCAGTGCATGCTGGGACAGCTGTCAATTTCAAGAATGGACAAGTCTGCTCTGATGCATGCTGGGTAAAGAGGGAGGGGCGAGAACAACATCTGGGGACTTTGTCTGCTTGGTCGTGTGTTCTTGTGATTTGGAACTGTA
>NW_015150690.1:624368-642828 GCF_000732505.1 Cyprinodon variegatus
ACTAAAACCTAAATAAAGACTGAGCAAACCTTTTAATTTACTGTAGGAGTTAAATGTTTGAATTTATACATTCATTTTTACGACCTGCAGACATCATGTTGGATTCCTGATTGTCTGGGGCTAAAACAAACCTGTGCAGCAGCAGCAGCAGTCAGAACACCAAACATGCATTTCATTGTTACGTGAGAACAGGATGTGTCTCTGCGCTGTCCTGGATATCTCGCTGCCTTGTCCATTACCATGGAAACCCATGGCAGGAGCTGATAATATTCGCTGTGTTCTCCCTCTGTGACACACGCTCTGTCTTGTCAAGTTTCTCACACACTGCTGAGAAGAGCAAAACTTCAGATCTGTGTGATTTCCTCCTCTAATGAGAACAAAATCACGATCATTAAGGTCTCTGATGGTTAAAAAAAAAAGTCCTACTTCACCGACTGCAGACCAGTTAAAAACAGACTGAGCCACTTCATTACAATCCTTAACACAACAAAGTTTATTCTGCAACAGCAAAATTATGAAAGAGCAATCACAGGCTACAGGGAGAACAAGTTCTTAAAGAGACGGACTGGTTCGGACAGGACCCCTGCATCCAACTGGGGATTACACAATTCATTCAAAATTAATTCAATGTAATATGAAGCTGCATTAAATCTCTGTGGAATGTTTTCTTTCAAGCCCTCCAGCTGGAAAGAGGAAATCTAGGTCTTCAAAAGATCTGCTAACATCACTGTGAATTATACATGTATTACGTAAAAGAGTCCCCCTGATGGTTTACACTGAAGGACCAGATTCACTGTATGACTCAGAACTTTATTGAATGACGAAAAACTCACAGAAAAGCCTGAAATGAAGAACGAAATTAGAAAAAAGCACACAAACAGGAATGCTGCAGAGGAAAGTTTGACATTTGTGCAGTAAAATCAAGGTGTTGCTGTGGCCTAGTCAAAGTTCAGACTATAGGCTGTTTGAAAAGCTGCAGAATCGGCAACAAATGTAATACTGTGATTTCACAATGTATGTTCTCCAATTGGGCAACCCGCCGCTCTGATGCGATCTACCTGCTCACACTGGACGTCTAAAAACCTCATTAGACTCAGCTCTGAAGTCAGATGGTGCTACTCTGACTTGTCTTGACAGATGAATTTAAGGCCCCGTCCACACGAAGTCAAAACGAACACGAAACGCTGATATTTTCCAAAACATTTGCCGTAAAGACGGAGACGTAAAATAAATGTGAGCGTCCACACGAATGCATGAAAACGCTGCAAAATGTATGCCAGGCCTGTAAGTGGCGCTGTGGTGCCAAAGCAAAAATAAGCGACGAAATGTTGGGCATGCACACTAATATTTATACATGGTTGCCCTGCGGGTCCATTTTCGTGGTTAAGTCAAATTCAGGTGCTGAACTATGTGGTCGATATTGCTCTGTTCTTCCTGGAGATATTCCAGAAGAAGATTCTGTTGTAAGCCCGACAGCAGGGTGAGTAGCATTAGCAGCAACGGCGCCATTGTTGTTGTGATGTGTCGCGCATGCGTGTTTAGAGGCGACGCTATGACGCATGCGTGTAAAAAAAAATATGCGGTTAGAGCGTAAAGATGGAAACGCGAAAACGGCGTTTCTAAATCTTCCCACTCTGAAGGCTGAATAAAAAAAAGATCGTTTACAGACCCCCGAAACGCCGGCTTCGTGTGGATGAGAGGCTGGTTTGGTGAAAAATGTGTGCGTTTAGGCCAGGGTTCGGCTTCGTGTGGACGGGGCCTAGGTGTTCAGGCTGACGTATAACTAACAGACCTGCATAAGATAACGAGAAAAAAAACCCCACAGATTTCAAGACAGGATTTTTTCTTCAATAGAAATGTTCTAAATTTCGGGAAGGTAGAGTACTGTCCATTTATTTTGTTTGTTTGTTTTTTTTTTTGTTTTTGCAGCACTAGGGGCTTGTTTTTTCAACAATAGGCTGACAGGAAAGGGGGTATGAGAGAGACATGTGGCAAAGGACAGCGGGTCGGATTGGAACCCGAGTCAGCCATGTACATGGGTTGTACATTTATAGATGTGTATATGTAAAGTACATTTATATATATTTTTTTAGTTTTTGCAGCACTAGGGGCTCGTTTTTTCAGTAGGCTGACAGGAAAGGGGGCATGAGAGGGGGTGAGAGACATGTGGCAAAGCACCATGGGATTCAAACCCGAGGACTAAGGCCTCCGTACTTGGATGGTGCGATCTAACCGCTGCGCCACCAAAGCACGCCCCATACATGTTTAAGCCAGAATGATTTGAGATCTATATATGATTTCCCTACAACTTTAATATGGAGCTCACTAGAGTGAAACATGCTGCCTTGGCAATTTGTGCAATTTTGCACTGACAGCAATAAAAAGAAAAGGCGACGACCTATTTGGACAAAGATATACCTGAGCAAAAGGAGCTACTATGGTCTGTCATTTTTACAGAAAGAACTCCATTTCATTTACATCCCCGCCATGCTTCTGTGTTTTCACAGATTCTTCACAGGAAGAAGAAGAATCCTTGTTTGTGCACTGAGTGCTTTGCCAATGACCACCTTATGACGGCTGACTGCATTTCACACATTTGATTTTCCCCAGACCTTGTGATTCCTGATGGGGAGGTGGTCGTGAAAGGCTGATCGCCCCTCGTTACCCCCTGTACACTACACACAATGCACCATCAGGCTGAAAGTCGGCCCGATCAAAAATTCCAGCACGACTGGAGAATCTGCCCGAAAAGGGCAAAATAATCGCACTCTTTGCTTTAGGGAACAGCAGCGATGTGTGAAGACAGGCAGAAAATGATTACTGAGATTTATGGCAGCTAGAAGTTGTTCTACAAGCTGAGTAAAACCTCTGCTGCTGCTTTTAGGTTCAGTCTTCGTTCAATTAAAATTACAAAGCGAAATATTTGTTATTGTTCATTGAAGGCTGGATTTCCCTTCTTTATGACTGAATGACAACTTTTCAACGTGCAGGACTTGTTATCTTATTTATCATTGGCACGAGTTATAAGATTTATGCAAATAGAACAATTTTTGAGCTGCATATTTGAAACAGCTGCTGTATGTTCCCCAGATGTTGGTTGTTCGATGTTTTTAAACCAGTTTAACCACATTTTAACTGGTTGGGAAACAGTTTTTTCTCAGACACTGCTCTTATTTTCAGGCTCTGTGTTTTGTTTAGTTTTAATATTTGCAGTTTGTATCTGCAGTGAGAGACAACACAGACAGGATGAACTAGTTTTAGAGCGGCCCTCAGAAACTCCCACAGCTCATCGTCTTCCTACAGCCTCTAAATTTACATCCAAACAACGTTTTATACGAACATGAGTCAAAACATGACTCTGAAATATCTAACCCAATCAAATCTTGATCTGAAAAACGGTCAGAAAGTCTATTTGTTTTTATCTCTTTTTTTTTATATATGGAAGATGATTGGGGCCACTGGAAAAAAAAAAATAAAATTGTATTTCAGTTAAATATGGGAAAAGAATTCTGACTTTAATCTCAGAATTCTGACTTTAATCTCAGAATTATGGATCTTAAAGAAGACGGGCACCATGAAGGAAGAGATGTGGGAGCACTCAGCTTCACTGACAAAGATGTGAGTTGTTTGGGAGGGCCAGTGACACAATGGTGGAAAATAACGGAATGAGGCGACTTTTTACGTGCCGAGGGGTCCCCGGTGATGCTATTTCTTTAATGGAAGAGCTGAAATTGATTAAAACAAGAGAGCTAGTTTAGTCTCTAAAACAGACATGGCTACGGCTTGATGCTAACATTTTGTTAGCTGTAAGAATTCTGAGAAAAAAGTCAGAATTGTGAGTTTAAAGTTTTTCCCATAATAAACTGAATAACATTTAAAAATCAGTTAACTTTATTTAATTTTTTTCAGTGGCCCTAATCCTCCTCTGATAAATATTTCCTTGTCTTCTTTAAAGTAAATTTAGATCCCAGGTAGGAGAGATGCCAGCTCAGACGCTCTACCTTTTATGGAAAGGTTTCTGTACTGCTGGGCAGCAGATACATCCGGTCTGTACAGATGCAGTTCTAACTTATTCATACATCTTAACGTTTCCCGGTCTTGTCTCATTAAAACAACCATTTCCTTTTATTTTATGTGATAGACACCACGCCATATATAAGTATTTTGTACCAATAACCAGAAAAATGTTTCCTACATTTGTATCAACCCCCCTGATTAGAAGATTCACCTTCCTCTGCAGGTTCAACTACTGGTTTTTTAGTGTCTCTTCCAGCTTTAAATGTCTGTAGACTTGCAGTTTTCATCATTTTGATTAGTTTTCTCCATGTTTTTTCCCCCTTTGATGTTATTAATCAAAGCGTTTCTAAGGGAAACAGAAGAGATACTAATCAGGCAGAAGCTCCTGCAGGATTAACAGTCAAAGGAATGTTTTCTTCTCACATCCAAAATAAAAATGTCAGACAATGAAATCCAGATCAGAGATCAGCAGGTCAAGACTGCTGGAGTGTTAAACACCCACGTCGTTTGAGACAAGGTCCATAAATCAGATGAGCTATATTAGAAGATCTGTTGAGATAATGTGATTTGTGTGGTTAGTGCTGACATAGTGATGCAATAAACCAGAAAATGACATCATTATCCTCACAGGCAAAACACTCTTTTAATAAGGGTGAAAGATCTGATTTTTAACATAGCGGAAGATAAATTATATCTATAATAAACTGCCATAAGAAAATTACTCCAAATGGGTGCTGCAGGGCCTGAGCGCCTTTGACAGCAGCAATGCCTTGGACACCCCAACCCACAGTGACTGTGAACCTCCTCGTGTCACTTTTAGGATCAAAATTGAACTTTAGCTCTGACTTTATATGAATGCAGGAAAACTGATTTCATCCAGAGTGACCCAGATACAAACAAACATACAGGATGGGAGGTTTGCACCATCATTATGGAAGTTCTAGGACCAACACTGGCCTAGGATGGCTCAGCTTATTTAGTGAAATAACTTACTTGGGGAAAAAATACATTACTGCTCTGTGCACAAGTTTTTTAATGAAAGGCTTCAATAAACTCCAAATTCTTTTAAGTAAAATGTCACCACTAGGTGGGGCTGTTGAACACAGTCTGTAGATCAAAAGAAGATGTGTTACCTGAGTTGAATCATGTGCGCATATTTGTAAAAGATAGAGCCACGGCAAAACATCACCAGGAACATGTCTATCAAAGAAATGAGGGACTCAGTTTATATCACTGTCTTCAGGTAAACGTTTCCTCTGGCTACGCTGCTTCGGTTTTAAGGTCAGAGAGAGGCTAATCTCTAAATACATTGACGTGCATCGCATCCAGCTGACACCTTAGGTTCTTTATATCTAGATATTTTAGCTCTTTCTAGGAGAAATATTGAATTTTTACTTGTTGCTATTTTAAATATGAACAAATGTTTTGCTACAAATGAGAATTATTGATCAGTGAAAATTAGTGTGCTTTTATTTGTAAATCACCTTTTGGGCTAACTGAGATCACTGTAGACACCTTGAAATAAAATAACTCACGCAAAAAATCTCTAACCTCTCTTGAATTTTCACTTAAGCTAAAAAACAACAACAGGTTTGTCAGCAACCCTCCTATGTTTTAATGCAGAGCCGTTATAAGAGTGGGAAACTTTAGTGTCTGTGCGCCGAAGTTAAGCTTTTTTTAAAGTTATTCAATTACTGCTAATCTTTATATGATGGATTATTAGTGCCAGATTAGAGATAATTTTTTTGTTTTTTATTTTGAGAATAAAGTCGTAACATTACGAGAAAAAAGTTGTAATATTACGAGAATAAAGTCATCATCCGTCAACCCGTTTCAGAAAGAAAGATTCGAGCTCCAACCAGCAAATAATGGCCGACCAGCTCCACCAATCAGCAACCTGAGTCCACTTTGACATCCTGCCCAATGTGATGCTAGTGCTAAAAGATTTCCTTATTTGTCAAACCAGAGCCAAAGTATATCTTCACATAATGCTCGACATTCCTCATTTTAGTGAAGAAAGCACTTCTTGTAGGAGTTGTCATAAAATACAACTTGTTTCTCGTAACTTTAGGACTTTAATCTCTTATTATTACGACTTAATCCTTGTAATTTTATGACTATTCTCATTATGTGTTTTTTTTTTCTTGCAATGATATCTTGTAATTTTATGGCTTTACTCTCGTAATTTTAAAACATTATTCTCATGTTATGAATTCTTGTAATTTTATGACTATTCTCGTTTTGTGTTTTTTTTCTTGCCATATCATCTTGTAATTTTATGACTTTATTCTCATGTTACGACTTTATTCTCGTAATTTTACAACTTTATTCTCATGTTACGACTTTATTCTCGTAATTTTACGACTTTATTCTCATAATGTTATGACTTTATTCTGGAAATAGAAGAAAGTAATTCTCCAACCTGGTCCTAATACTCCGTCGTATCTTTCAGTGCGTCTCTCAAATGACATCATCTCATCAAACATCACAGCCGAAATGAGTTGATGTATGAAAATAGTTTAGTTTAGGATTTGCACTTTATCGTTAATGGAACAGAAACATAATCAGACCCGTTGATGTCATTTGTGTCCTAGCCAACCACCACCTGGTGGTCTCTTAGATCTTGAATCTGTTGTAAAAACAAATATTGCTGTAAAATCTCAGCAGGACAGGTTTTTATTTTTAGGTATTTCCACACATTTATACAGATGTTAGGGGTAGAAATAACATAAACATTTCTCATTGAATAAACACTAAAAAAAATCAAGTTTAAAAAACGATATTAAAGGTTCCTGATCTAAATAAAGGAAACACAGAGCCAATCGTTTCCACATCATTATATATTTTAAAAGTCTTTCAGGAAATTTTCCAACCGTTGTAATCTATTAATTGTGGAGGACCAGATAATAAAACTACACCAATCACAGTATCACAGTATCTATGCAAATAAATTCCCTAATATCAGCAGCTGAATATATTTACACACTTTTAAACAAGCTGTGTTTGTACAGGCATTGAAATCCTCTGATCTCTGACATCAGCAACGGATCACATGGAGTTTCTCAGCATTTAGAGCAAATTATCATTTCATTTTTGTATAACAGACCAGAAAGTCTTTCAGAATTCTGTTTTAGATGGCCTCAATGCATTACCAGGAAAAAATTATCAGTAGGTCAGTTTTTCTATTTGTTTTGCTACTCGTCTATAAATCTTTATTTAATTCAGAAGCACAGATTTTGGGAAAACTGGTAACAATAAAACATGTATTAAGATGAAAGCAGGCTGGAATTACTGAATGTCTTTAAAAACACTCAGTCATGTCAAGCTTAGTTGCCGATCGTTCCTTGTCTCTTTCCTTGCCAAGTTGTTATATCACCCACTACCTTTAAAAGTGTTTTCAGACCAACTTTTACCAACTTTTGAGTCCATTGGAAATTACGGGGATCAAACTTCTGCTCAGCATCTAAGACTGAACCTCAAAATGCAGCTTAAATGCTTCAGAATCAACATAGAAACCTGACTAAAGTTGCATGTTTTCCATTGCATTTAATGTTAACAGCTACCAGCTCCGTTCCTGTGCCTTCTGTTGCGTACGGTTTTAATAGGATTTATCCTCCACTTTTGAAAACAACATTCTGTGAAATCCTGAAATGTCAGTCCACCTTTCATCATCCAGCAGTATTTTAACAGTAAGCTTTTCTTAGCCAAACTAGCCCTTCACTGATCTCTGAGACTAATGAGTCAATAAAACAACTGATGCTCATTGGATATCTGTGTTTTAGATCCGTACTCCTTCTCGTTGTCCTCCTACTTATCCTCGGTTGCTTCTGAACAGTCCAACTACTACAAAGAGCACTATATAGGGGTTCCTTCTCCCCAGATGTCTCCTCAAGCTCCTCTGAGGCCAACCACAGACATGGTACCTCCAGGATTTACTGGGTCATCCTCTGGGTCTCATAATTGTGGAACACCCCCCAGAGAGGCGAAGATCAAATGCGCCTCTTGAAGTGAAGGAGAAGGCTCTACTCTGAGCCCTTTCAAAGTGACCAAGCACCTCGGCTTATTTCAAAGGCAGTGTTTTCCCATCCAAAAGAACATTTTTTTGGATGGGATCCTGGGTCAGATTTCAAAACCATATGAAAGAGTAAAAGGTCTTCCTCTTTTCAAGTGCCGCTTATTGACCAAAACCTTTCCTATTGATCGTCAAAGCATATGATGCTGTGTGTTGTCCAGGGCTAAATGCTAAAACCGCTTGGCACGGTCTCCAGTGGCAAACTGGATGAAGGATTCAGATGTCTGCATGGCAAAGACGACTATGAGGCCTCACTCTGTCCGGGGGGTGGAGGAACTGCAGGTTCACCCTGGAGACAGGCCTGAGGTCAGAGTTCATGGAAATCTGCTGCGGATTTCCATGGTGGCGGCCTCCAATTTTTTGATTATAAAAATAGAGAATAAAATATGCAAACTTTAAACATTTAAGCTACAAACATAAGCTCTGGTCAACTCAAACATGTCTGAAACAGCACTTCAATGATTTATATCTTTGTACAAATGGAATATTGATTTCAATTTAGCGCAAAGTGTTTTCTTTAAGTAATTGACCTAAAGGGGCTTTCAGACAGGATGCGCCATGCACAACACTGGACTCTAAAATCCATCACTTTCAATGGCATTTCAGAAGAAACCAAAGTGCTTTGTCAAGCAAACACAAGAGAAGTCCTGTGCATGCCGTGGTCAAAGTTCAAATATGTGCAACTTTGACCACGGAATGCAGCCAACAGAAAAAGGCAAGTGAAGGGAGCACCATATCCTGTCCGAATGAACCCCCCCCCATTCACACCATGATGATTTAGCCAGCGTATGCATGACATAAGGAATATCTGGCAAAAAACGCTGGCATATGTTGGCTAAGTTCATCCCCATCATAGGGGGATGATGGGGAGTGTGATGGATCCTCCCTGTGTTCACGCCCACAGCCATGACCAAAAAACTTCCTAGCAGACATGACGCTGAATCTGCTGTGACTGCAAACCTCCTTTGCGTTTCTTTTCTACCGCCCGCCCACGAACAACAGCTAGGTTAATACCACATTCAAAGACATCTTTTAATGCGGCCGGGTGGCTCCGGCCGCATCGCTGCACCCCTCAGGTCACTGGCTTGTGAAGCATTTCATGGGCATTACGCTGCCGTGCATTATGCATAAGTTAGGCTCTCGTTGGATATGAATACTCTAAAAAAATAAATAAATACATAGAAGTTCCGCTAAGCCAGCCTTTTAGGAGATTTAGGGACGTCAGGCATACACCTGCTAAATTGGCTAGATGTGACAGTGGTTCTTTATAGAGCTTATTTGCTGCTTTTTTTCCCCCCACAAAGATATTTTGCGGGATTTTCTTTTTCTGAGTGGATCATCAAAATAAGTGTTCCTCCTAATTGTCGATCATGCTGGTGATATGTGAGGCCGTCCTACGTGCTCCACCCCACATAGCCATCTTTTTCTGCGCATGCGCACCAACAGGTAAATGAAAAGGACAATCTTTTGTTTCCACGTGGATCATCTCAATAAGTGCTCCTTCTAACTGTCAGCTAATTAAGGTGAGCTACGGTATGAGACAGTCATGAAGCTCACCTTTCTCGCCGAGGTTCTTTGAAAATGGGCGAGGGTTATAAGAGAAAAAGTGCCTACGAAGTGTAACAGAAGAAAAAAAAGGCCTCAGATGAGTCAGATATATCCCAGAATGCTTTGCACGGAGAGCTCTCAGAGCAAAGCATTATGGGGTTTGCTGTCATTACCCGACAGCGGCGACTTATAACAAAGATGGCGCAGGCAACGCTCAGTGGAGGAGGAGTTACGTGACCAACGGGGATCAAAAAGCAGTGATCACCTGTCCGAACGGTCAGTTAACTGACTTCGCTATAAAGCCCACTATATATAGTGATTGAGGGATTTAGGGGTTATGGCGGATGTTTGGACACAATAAGCCTGTATGAGCTATGAGAACAGCAACTTTTAAACAGAGGTCGCATGAGAAGAAATGGGCTTGTACACGCTCTCTCATGCATTTAATAGGCGTTGCCTCTCCGAAGCGGGTACAGGATTGTGCATGTGGAGAGGGTTATAAGTGGAGAGGGCGGGTCTTTTAAAAGTATTGCGAAAATCCTCCAAATTACCCTTAAATGCAAAATATGTAGATATATTTATATAGTTTTGGCTCAATTTCAGGTCTTAGTTAGTTGTTTTTTTTAGCAGATGGCAGGCTTTAGACCATTTTCGATTGTTACATTTTTTGACAATTCTTTCATTAGTCGATGTGTCCAAATGAATCTGATGTTTCGGCCCTTAATTGATCTGCCTATCTTAGCTAAAAGGTGATGAAAGGAAAAGTTGCAAAAATCTTGGTGCAGCTCCACCTTCAAAAAGAGGAATGATATTACCGTTTTTGCTCATTCATCATTTCAAGATCTTTTTTTCGGCCTCATATTCACGGACATCAATCAGCTTTAGGTTTAACTCAGAGAAGATCACCACAAAGATGGACATTTCTGCTCTGGTCAGTTTAAAGATGGTCTGTTATTTGATGTCCCTCTGGAGGTTCCCTTATTCAGGCTCAGGGAGTCAATTTGAAAGCCTTGGCATAGTTTCTATACAGACCGAAAGTCGACGGCTTCACCACTAAACCATCATTTAGGATTTAAATATGGAATCTGGTAAAAACCAAAGACTGACAAGATGGATGAAAAAAGATGGAGGCATGAGCAAGTGGATCGCTGGACAGATGGACGTCACTATGATTGGTTGTAGAAAAACATCTGGAATTATTTAGAGTAAACTGATGACCCTGCATTGATCAAGTGTGAGAGTTTGGATCAGAGAAAACAAGGTTCTAAGCCATAACTAGCAATAACCAAGCCCATTGCAACAGAACCTGCAGCAGACCTGGTTCTATAAACACTTTACCCTGAAACCCTCATCTGACTGACAAAAAAGAACAAGAACACTTTATTTCAAATGTGCAGATAAAGCAGCACCTCTGCACGCTGCATTCCTTTGCACCAGTTTCTGAATCAACTACACCAAGTTTCATGCAAAGTTAAAGATGACCCGCTCGCCCTCAACAGCAACAAGGTGATGATTAAAGATTCAGGTCAAAAGAAGAAGACAAACTTCTGCTCCTTTTTGATATCTTTATATAGGGAGATATATTGCTCCTTTAGACAGTCAGTCTGAGATCACAGCCCACACTTACTGCTGCTGAGCTTATGTAACGCACACGCACATCCATGCACGGGACAGAGAAGTGATGCTGAAGGAAAAAGGAAGGGGAAATAAAAAGCAGGGGGGATTCATTGAAATGAAACAAAGCAGAAGAGAACAGTTGTTTTTCTGTGAAGAGATGATGAAATTATTCATTTTGGGTGAGAGAGCAAGACAGGACTGGAGCTTACAGGAGGGGGAGGCACCTAAAAGAAAAAAAATATTTAAGAATGGAAGAAAGGAGTCGGAAACATTGATGAAGGAAAAAAAAAGGTTAAAAATATGGAAGAGAGCAGAAGGATTGGAAAAGAGGATAGAGAGAAAGGAAAGATTAAATAGTTCGGAAAGGAAAACAGAACAGAAAGGAGTGAAAAATAAAAACGATGAAGGAGACAACTGGGACAAAAAAAATGATATGAAGAAAGAAGATGATTAAAATTCTCAGAGAAGAAGGATAATAGGCAGAAACCAAAAACATTAAGAGAGGGTAGTTTTAAAGTTAGAGCGACAGCAGGTGAGCGGCACACACACTCCCACTCCCACACACACACACACTGCCGTGGGAAAACCACGGCCAACATGCAGCCCAGAAACGCAGAGCTGCAGAGACTCACCCAGAAGATCAGCGACCAGCTCTCCATGATGATAAAATGAAAAAAAAAAAGACGAGATGGACAGAAGAACCGAGAGGAGCAGAGGAAGAGGTGATGGAGGATGGAGAAAAGAAGAGGAAGAGGAGAAGGAGGAGTATCTGGAGACGCACAGGGAGAGAGGAGAAGAAGTGGGAGAGGCAGGACGAGAGGAGGGCTGCTAGGTTCAGCCCACACACTGCCAGCATGACACACACTCTCTGTGGCTGTGTGTGAGCGCGCGCACGCCGTCTCCCACTCCAATGCGTGGGTTAGAAAACACACCTCTCTCTTTCTCTCCCTCTTTTCCTGCCTCGCTCTTGTTTTTTTTATTTTTTTTTTTGCTGTGAGCTGAGGGGTAAGTGGCGTGGGAGTGGAGGAGCGGCCCCGTCGCCATGGCAACGGTGCGACCGGGATTCAGGTTTCAGCCAGCATCAGCACCACCGGCGGCATCCGGCGAGAGCCCCCCGATTCAAAGAGGCGTTCGAGGAGTTTATTCATCCGACCAAACGAATCGCTTTCGGATTCAAAAGACTTTCTTCCACCAATCGGAGCGCGCGCGGCCAGAGTCACGTGACTCCAGGGTGTCTTCCAGATGTGAGCCCCAACCCCAGCCCTGTTTGCGCTGCAGTGATGACACGCCGTACTGTACGCCTCCATTCATGTCGCTGCCTGCAGCTGCTGGTGTTCAGACTGAAGGAGCAAATCTGCTGCTTTTCAGCATCAGAAACACACAAAATTAAACCTAATTACCTAAAACATCATCAATAAGTTCATTAGTTCAGTTATTCGTTTATCACACAAACGGCAAATATTTCATCCAGTTTACAGCTTTAAAGATTATGACTTTACCCGAATAGAAACCCAACATCTCACCAATGTGAATATTCCTCAGAACGTTTTAAAAGAGAAATACTTTCTTAAAGCAGTTTATGACTAACATTATCACAGAGAAGATTGCTAAACAGAGAGGAATGGGTTCAAGAATATTAGAGAAAAGTTAAGTGGAAGGAAAAAAGCTGTGCATGTGAAATGGGTCATGCAGCCTTTAGAGCAGGTATCCCCAAAGTCGGTCCTCGAGGCCCCCTGTCCTGCAGGTTTTAGAGGTTTCTCTGCTCCAGCACAGCTGATTTACATTGATAGCTGATAAACAGGGTTTGCTGAAGTGCAATCATCAGAATCAGCTGTGCTGAAGCAGAGAAACCTCTAAAACCTGCAGGACAGCGGCCCTCGAGGACCGACTTTGGGGATGCCTGATTTAGAGGACTATGCAGAACAGACGTATTCAGGAAATGAGCCACTAGTGTTGGACTTTCTGTATTTAACAAAGACGTCAGCAGCGTCTTTAGAGCTGAAGAGAAAAAGGACCAGACTACAGGAGCATATTGCATAAACCAAAGAAAAAAAATCAGACAGCTTATCTCATAGTTAAGAGATAAAATCTCGTTATTCTGAGAAAATATCTAAAAGAAACAAGATCCTATCTATATATATGCGTATAAATACTTAAGCCAGTAATGAAGCATCTCTCAGAAAACTGGTCTTCATGATTACTTCTTGAAAATATCTGCATCTGTTCCACTGAACCATTCTCTGTACCCAGATCTGACCTGATACGCATTGGAGCTCCGCTCCTGTTTTTCAGTTGATCAACAAAGTACGCAGTTATAACCCGGGGATTACTACGTGTGGAGTAAGCATGCAGCATTATGACCATCGCTAAAATCCATCAGCAGCTTCATTAATGCAGATTTGGAATGGTTTTAGTTGTTAGTTATGGTTTATATGAATCAACATGCTGCATGAAGTTTGGACCTTTTAAACGACTCTGAAGCCTCAGCTGTGCTCCTTGAGGATCTAGGATTTCTGAGAAGGTACCGGAGAACAGTTATTTGGGACACCACCAAGCCAGGTTAATTTATAACCATAAAGCCTCCCATGCTGGTTTAATTGCTCCTGCAGGAACAGAGCGATTTCCAGCAAGTCAGAGCAGAGTGGGCTTTTTGCCTGAAAAATTCTAAGGACTTACTGCGCAATGCCGACAAACTAAAACTAAATCCATCCACATTGAGGAAACTCAGTATTTCCCAGTGTTGCAAACCTAAAAGCATATTAAATCCAAGAACCCACTCATTGTTGACGTTTCATGTAGCGTAGCTCGGCAATGAAAGTCCTTCCTGATCTCCTAAATATAACATATTATCTTATAATTATGAGATCTTATTTCATAATTATAAGATACCGATCTCCTAATTATGAGATAGGCTGTCAGATATATTTTTTCTTTGATGAAAGCAATACGCTTTGTACCAGACTGCTGCTCAGGGTCTAAATTATTCTTCACAGATCAAAGTAAACATTTTATTTTAAAATGGATTCCCTGCTGCAGTTCCTGGGTGAATGTTACCCTGCTACCCGCCTCAGAGCGGCTGAGGTTTAGGTCACATTTCCTTCTGGACACAATTCATGGCTCCATCAAACGGAGGTCCTGAAGCATCAGCAGGCCCAGACCATACTACTACCACCACCATGTTCAGTATGTCCATTATGATCTCTGACACAACCTTCAATAATGCGCTGGGGTTTTTTTTTTTTCTATTAGTGAGGCAAATATTTTACTAAAATCTTTCAAATCATGCTTTTTCATTTTTTAAATGTTTAAAAGTTTGTTTGTGTTCTTTGGCCAGCGGTCATTTTTAGCTTATCGGTAGATGTTTTGGTTCTTTATTGACCTCCTGGACAAATCATTGATGATCCACTCCTGAAAAGATTCTCCACATCCTCCATGTTTTCCCCATTTCTGGAAAAACAAATAGACAAACTGACAAGAGTCTTAATATTTTCGTCCTTCTCAGGGTTCCCACACTTTTAACATATGCTGTTGCTGAGTATATCAATACGTTTAATAAAAAAAAATATCAATGGTATATAGAAGATTCAGAATCCAAGATTAAATGCAGAGCAGTCATAGCCTCATATTAATAGTTTTCACAGGAAAACAAAACACTGATATGTCTTTTGATGGAAAGATGAGGCTTTAAAGTCTTGAAGCTCACAGGCACATTTGCAAAAAATGTTCTTTCTAAAGGCCTCATTTAGGCTTCATGTGCTCACTGTGGCCATCTAGTGGTGAATAACACAGTAATTGGAGTTATGTAAACTGATCAGAACATTGGATTTAGTAAAAGCATAGATGTAATAGTCTGCAGTGTAATGTAACCAGGTCCCATTTTAATAAATTCCTTATTGTAGAAAATCTGATAGAAAAGTACAACTGAGTAGAAAATCCTCTTCTTAACATCATTGTTAATTTCGTGCTCCAGTTGAAGCTCAAAGCAAAGTAATTTCATTTAAATACTCACTGAGAAAAACCTAAATGTTTGGTTTTTATTGTCTATCTATCCTCAGAAACCCTTGAGTTCTGAAATGAGCATTTTTCAGGCCTTTACTCATTGACCAGATGACTCTGGCTCCACGTTGAGTTTTAGCCCCTCCCCCTCCTTCCTCCGAGAAGACATGTGTTGCTACGCACGTTATTGAAGCTGACTACCTACAGGACACAAGAAAAGGCAGCATCGAATGAACCCAAGGTAATGACACGCTAACAGCAGCATCCAAGTGGCAGGGCATCCTGGCGTTCCAGCATCAGAGAGTCTGGCATTTAAAGTTGTAGGGAATTGTATCGATATTGTCCCAAAAGTTAGAAAATTTCTGTGTAAAAAAAAAAATCCTGTCTTAAAATCAGTTGTTTTTTTTCCGTTATCTTATGCAGGCCAGTTAGTTATACGTCAGCTTGAACACCTAAATTCGGCCAATCATATATCAACGATCATCTGTCAATCAATTTTTTTTGGTCATGGGATCTTGATTCATACGTTGCAGCTAATATACACAACGGTTGAAATAAGAATCATTTCCTTTCCCATTGAGTTCTGTCCCAGTGTTCTCGGGGATGGACGTCTGTGTCTTCAGCAGGCGTAGAGCTAACAGAACTGGCAGCGTTGCGAGGCTAGGGCTCAAACATGTACGGCTGGAAGCCTTCTACACCAAGCCAAGCTTCTGCCGCCCTGGTGTCCTCTTCCACAACATCTTCATTCCCGCTTTCCTCCTCTAAATAAAACATTGATGACGGAGGAGACTCATCCACGACCTCCGACACTAAACTCTCCTCCTCTTGCATGTTTCCTCTGTCCATAGCGTTCCTTGACAGTGTCGTTTCTAAGTCACCAATTTAGTTCTACTTGGTCCCAATGGAATTTCCCATTGGGAACCTACTAGCACTAAGTTGCTAACTGGTTAGAAAGATGCTTCCAAGAAACCGGCCACAATCAAACTTGCTTGCAAATCTTCCGCCACAAAAATCCCGCCCTCTTGATAAACAACCAATCACATTCACTTTATTCACTCGTGTAAAGTCGTGCACTCGGGAGAATTCAGAAATGCAATGACTGGAACGGCCGTTTCCCTACGACTTTAAGGCAAATGTTGATAGAGATTATTCTGACATGAGGGTTCTCAAACTTTTAAACTAGTGACACGAAAAAAAAATGGTACCACAGTTGACTCATTACCCGAACTATTCCTTAAGTATAAAAACATATCTATGTAACCAATTAACCAAGAATGTAATCTTATGTCAAACTTGGTTAGTTTTGACAATTTTAAGAATTTTTTTATGTCTTTAAGCATTTTGATATGAATGTTTATTGTTTAATTTCATTTTTGAAGTGAATCTAAAGACTCCACAATTGCTGATCAAGTGGGGTAGCGACCCCAACTTTAGGACTCAATGTTCTAAATCAATCAACCCAAACTTGACCCTCGAGGGCCACTGTCCTAAAGGTTTTTTGCATTTCCATTGATAGCTGATTAACACACTGCAAAAAAAACAACATATTTTCTTAAAAATGGGGGTATTTTTTCTTGAATTGAGGAGGCAAGTGAGACCCTTTGCCAAAAATAAGAAGGCTTACATTTAAAATAAGAAAAAACGATAGAATTTTCTTATTTGAAGTGCATATTATCTATTTATCTTATTTTAAGAGTAAAAATACTCATTCCATTGGCAAAACATCTTATTTACTTACTTAAATTAAGTGTAAATACACTTAATCTAAGACATTTCTAGATCAATATTGCAGTGCAGGGCTTTGCTGAACTGCGATCATTAGAATCAGCTGCGCTGAAGTAGATAAACCTCTAAACCCTGCAGGACGGCGGCCCTCAAGGGCCGACTTTGGGGAGATCTGTTCCAAACAATTCCTGCTATTTGCAGCTGAAGGGACTCAGACTTCAGGAAAAATAACTTCCTTGGCGTTTCACATAAATGTCATTTGTGAATGAATTGATGCTTGTCAGTCTGAAGTGGCGGTTAAATAGAACATATAGGAAACAATCCCACTGGTGCATTGGGATCAGACGTGATTGGTGACTCAACAGCGGCGGTTAAACCTGTAATCTTCAGCTTCCGTCCTCTGCTGCTGGTCTCGTTTGTTGATAGAAGAAGACAACAGACCTAAAAGCTGTTTCTTCCTGAATAAACATTGAGAGCAGATGGAGTTTAAATGTTCTGAATGAGACGGCGGGTTCGTCATGTGGTTACATAAGGACGCTGCAAAGCTCCTGCTGCTTCAGGCTGTAGCAGAATTTTCTAATGTGTCAGAATAAAGATTTATCTGCCGTCGGCCGGGCCAAAAAAACACAACCGCCTGATGCATGGGGATCGGATCGCTGCTCAGGAGGGATTACAACCTGCTGATCCACACAGTGGCTTTTGACCAACTACCAATAAAATCCTGGAAGGTGAGCGCCGCACAGTCACTGAGTTTGTAGAACCACCTCAAACATCTACAGACTGAAATTTTCATCCATTCTTCAGCAAACATTTTATCAGACTTGAATCAGACTTTTTTAGATGCAGATCTGGACTTTGGGCCATTCGATCTAAACCTCTGGCTGAAGTTTAGAGCGACTGTCTTGTTTAGAGTTAGTCTTAAGCCCCTTTCACACCTTGGCGATTTAGCCAGAGTATGCCTGTAGTACGAAAAATCTGGCAAAAATGTTGGCATACATTGGATAATTAAACGTTTTTTTTTTTCTTTAAGCAATTGACCTAAAGGGGCTTTCAGGCAGGATGCACGGTGCACAACACTGCACTCTAAAATCCATCACTTTCAATAGCATTTCGGATGAAGCAAACACAAGAGAAGTCCGTGCACGCCGTGGTCAAAGTTCAAATATGCTGAACCTTGACCACGGCAAGCAGTCAACAGAAAGCGGCAAGTGTAGTGAACAAAATGTCCTGTCTGAATGGGCCTTACGACTGCAACTAACAGCCTTTACACTGTTTAATTCGTCAACTATATGTTAAGTATTCATTCAATAGCATATAGTGTATGATAGGAAGTTTATTACAGAATTTGAAGTTTGTGAAGCTAAAATAATTTCACCTAATGCCCCTGTCACACCTTGCCGATTTAGCCAGCCTATGCCTGATGTCCCAGAATCTCCTAACACGCTGGCATAAGCTGAACTTTATATGTATTTTTTCAATTTTGAG
>NW_015150690.1:643763-654785 GCF_000732505.1 Cyprinodon variegatus
CTCAAAATTGAAAAAATACATATAAAGTTCAGCTTATGCCAGCGTGTTAGGAGATTCTGGGACATCAGGCATAGGCTGGCTAAATCGGCAAGGTGTGACAGGGCCCTTACATCTTTCAGCCTCCAACTCATTTTCTTCCAGGGTTGGTCCTGATTTAGTTCAACCTGACTTCTGTTCAACTCTGAGATCCCCACATCATGACCTCTAACCTCTGAGAACAGAATCAGAATAAGATTAAATTAGACAGATTCTGTTTGCCAACTCAGTGAAGGAGGTTAGTACTTTATTTTAAACCGTCACATGAAATCTGCACAAAGCACTGTTGTTTACATCAATGATGATGAGGAGGATAAATCTATTTGGTTTACAAAGCTTTTTTCGACTATACTACTTACTACTATACTTTTCACGACTATAATAAGACAGGGACTAAATAAACATGGCTCTTTTACAAAAACATGACAAGAACTTTTAGTTGTCCAAAGAAAAACGTTGATGGATGATTCATTAGACAAACAGAATGAATAAAAAACAAAGCCGCATTCAGACAGCGGTGATTTCTGTGAACACCGCTGGAAGTTCACCGCTCTCATTTTAGATGCACCGCGTTTACACCCTGGACCGCATCACTGAGGAGGAGGAGCTTCAGCTGCGGGAAGCTGAAACCACACCAACGTGAAAAAACTCAGCAAAGACTAAATGGTTATTGCTTCTTTAGGGCAGGATGGTGCATTTAAAAATTGTGATTTATGAAAATGAAAAATAAATAAGTTAATTGATTAAAAGAATTAAAGTTTGCAAGTTTTCCTCCAAATTGAATCTAAACTATTTAGCCAACTTTTTCAGGGCTACTTGAGCTCTGCAGGAAAACTGTTGTTTGAGCTGATTTGGTTTTTAAGGTAGAATCATTTTTAATTGTAAAAAAATTTAAATCCCTTTATTGTCCCACAATGGGGAAATTCCCTCTCTGCATTTAACCCCTCCCCTTATGGAGCAGTGAGCTGTTATTGTGCGGCGCCCGGGGAGCAGTGTGGGGTCAAAGGTCTTGCTCAGGAACCCAGTGCACAGGCTGTGGGGATCAAACCAGGTACTTGCAACCTTCTCAGAGCACAAGCGCACTGGCCAACACACCCCAATTATGTAGTTATGGCCGATGACCTATATACAACTATTGTATAACATCACATCATTCCTATGCTGGTACTGAATATAACGGTTGACATGTTTCTTCTTATTTAGTGGCTGGAATTATTCATATTTTGGAAATCATCAGCCTCTCAGACATTTCACTTTCGAACCGCCGTTACCCCTGGCATTTCCTGTCAAGGTCTCGCTGTTGGCATTTCACAATAAAAACACAGATGAAACTTAACATCATGGACTGCTGCTAAATGTTTCTCTATGAACTTTTGAATCGCTTCAGGGAGACAATACATTTTTGGAAATGCCCTCAAACATTGGAAAAAATAAACAGTCCACGTTGATTCATCCAGAGCTGCATCTGGATGACTGTCAGATTCTGTACTTCCTTGTAAACCTACCCCCACGGAAAGCACCGACAGACCGAGGTCTGTGCTGGAGGTAATGGAGGATGATGAACAGTCCCTCTAGGACTAAATTAAAACGTCTTTCTTTAAAGCTAACTAAAGACCTCTTCACAGCATTCCTGATTTTGACTATTAAAATATTTATTTCTGTATTCCATTTGAAGTGAAAAAGATTCGCCTACATCCATTCCCTGATTGGCTGTCGTGCTGCGATCTCACAGAAGTGTTAATCTGTTTTCGTCTTCAGCGATCAGCGCTCCTCTCTCTCCATGCGCTGCTGCTGTTTGACACCTCAGCTCTATCTAGTAGCACAAGGTGAGGGAGGAGCAGTGAACGCTCTCACCGCACTGTAAGTCAAGGAATCCACCACACTCACCGTGTCCAGTCTGAACCTAAAACTAAACTAAAAATAAAACAATAAGACTTGAGCTTTGCTCAGACACCATGAAAGGATCTGTGGATGTACTTTAAATATGATCCATCCAAAATTAAAACGAATGCATTGTAGACAGACGGCGCTTAATGGGAACATCAGCAGCAGCTTAGAGCTCTATGCTGGTGTTCCTGTAAGGCTCCAGTTAACTTCAGGCTGATGTTTGGTTGGTTCGTCTAACATCAGTTTATTCGTTTTGTGTGCTTCTATAGAAAATGCAGTGATTTTTGTCCGGAAAGCAAAATTTACCTCCGTGTTTATGTTCCTGTTTGCCAGGTCGAGTTATATTTGCTTTGTCATCACACTCTCCTCTCTGTCAAACACATCCAGTTTTTCCACCTCTTTTAAGCTCAAACATCTTCTCAGTTCTCGCCATAATCTGGGCTTTTACTCCTGCAGCCACAGGTGTGAAAGTAAAAACCCAGAGAGGGTTTTCTGGGCCTTTTTCAGGGAACTGAACCACTAACATTAAAAGATCAAGCAATGATACTTCAAACTTAACCAGTCAGTAAATATTAAGTTTCCCAGTGATGGAGATTTTTCATGAAAAATGAACCTCTCCAAACCCATCCGGTCACTGGCGACCTTTTTTATAGCGTTTATAACAACTCAGAACGAATGAAAATTATGTTATTTTTACCAATATAGATGTTAGACATCATTGGAAAGCTTAGATTCTCCACAATTCAATCAACACGTTCATTTTATGGACACAGCGAGCAACAAGACACAATTAACACAGATATAGCAGCATGTCGAACATGTAAACATGACAGAGCACCACAACAAC
Organism: Cyprinodon variegatus; assembly: GCF_000732505.1. NCBI lineage: Eukaryota > Metazoa > Chordata > Actinopteri > Cyprinodontiformes > Cyprinodontidae > Cyprinodon > Cyprinodon variegatus. The sequence goes on from NW_015150690.1 coordinate 646,534, forward strand.
ATACCTTTGAAGGCATCCAGAAGCCGTTTTATAAATCCAATCTTTTTTTATATTCCATTTGTCCATAACGGTCCACAGATTAATAGTCCAGAATATTCATAGAAATATTCCATGATGAGAAAATCGTCACATAATGTCCATTTTCTGACATCAGAAAAGTTCGATGGTCTTAGCTTTAAAAAGCTATTAGTTTTAAAAGTTTTAAAAAGCTCTAAAGTTCAGCATTTCTCTTATTATTAAACATTTTCCAGCATTCTAGATTATAAATCACTTTGGGATCAAAGCGCCCCCTACTTCACTTGTTTTTATCAAGTCGATCCATTCTGGGATTAACAAGCAATCTGAAGAAATCTCCAAACCTGAACAGTATTTACAGATTTCTTCTACCTCTTTGCTTTCAAATAACTTTTAAAATATGGATATTTATCCAGATAACATTTTAATTCATTAAAAAAAAAAAAAAAAAAAGGACTTTCATTCACGGAAACGTTAAATCTCCTTTATTCATTATATTCCAGTTACCTTTCCCAGTTAAAAACGTTCTGGTATAAAACAATAATCTCAGAGGATCTAATCTCTGATTTTTATGCAGGAGGAATGGAATAAATGTGAAGCTGGATCTATTCTACAACATGGTGGTTTAAATTTCAGGTTATTTTATTATTTTAACGAGACCAGAAAGGAAAACCTTTGAGGAATTCAGCAGAAACAGAAAGCAGCTCTAAGTATCTACATCCCAAAAACAGAAAACTAACATTTCCTAGAAACGCTTATCTGCTGTGGTCACTGTAATCTGATTACAAAGTAACTGTAATGCCTCAGGCCTCATTGTGTCCCTTCAGTATTAGGTCCATGTAAGCTCCAGTCACCAGATCCTCCTCTGAGACCCTCAGCTGCTCCATCAGGTCCTCGGCCACCTAAGGGACAGGAAGCAGAGGCGGGATTAAAGAAGAAGAGGAAAACAAGCCGATTCAGCCGTTTATTGTTTAAAGAGAGAAACCAGGAACCAGACATCGACCCACAATAACAACGTATGATGTTTCGAACAGAGAAACTAAAACAAAGTTCACAATCTTTAGATTCAAATATCCTGATTAGGAGAAATCATCTGTCAGGCGGTCGGAGCTGAAGCAGCTGATATGAAACACAAGTAATTTATAAACACTGACTGGCTTCAGGTTTTAACCAACATCAGATAAAACAAGCAGCAAATATTTTCAAGAAAACATGCTGGAAATTTTCTAATTAAAAAATAAACTGAAATTTGGTTAAAGGAAACATCTTTCAAATTTTTTATAATCCAATCTTCTAGGAAAAAAAAAATTATCCGCATCGATAAAAAAAAAAAAAAAAAGACGCTTTCTGGGATTTTAAATTTGAAATTCCCTTCAGAAAATTCCAGAAGTCCTGTAAGATTTAATACATTTCCGAGATGCGGCTCTGGATATTTAGCTTACATCTGGGACGTTTTGCTGAATGAGAACAGCGTCTTCCAGAAGCTGCTTTGCTGCGACGCCTGAGGGAGGATCTGAGACAGACTGAAGATTCAACGATCTCATCTTCTACTAGAGAAAAACCTCCAGGTACCATTCACCTCTGCTCAGTCAGCTTTCATGGAAAGTCTGTAAAAAGCTTCCATTTACGCCACATAGACTTTGGGAAATATGTAGAGCTGCATCTCCTAAATGTGACGTTTGAATCCTAGACGACTTCCTGCAGATTTATGTCAGTTTATTGAATTTAAAATCTCAGCCAATTTCCGGTTTTCTTTCTAATAAATTTAAGAGAGTTTATCTACCGTAAATTTCTGACTTAAGAGTCAGAATTTTTTTTTTCTACAATCAAACAGGGTTTATCTTTCAAGTGTTTTTACTTTAAAATAATCTGTTAATGATCTTATTTTCCTTTCCTCTTGACCCTGATACTCCGTCTGAACCTTGTTCTTCATGCACTCATTGCTCCCTCAGTCATTTCACTTATTCTGTTCTATGCGTCTTTATTTGACTTCAGCTGTCATCAATATCTGGTGTGAATTTTGTGAGAAATAGATTTAATGTGAAAAACACAAATATTATCAGGCTCAGGTTTAATGAAAAATGGAAATTAGTTTGATTTTTATTAGGTCCAAAATAAATGTAAACGCAAAGGATGTTTGTCTCTCCTGAAACTGGAACTAAAATGACATTTTCTTCTGATTCAAGTGAAACTACTTAAAGGAGTAAAAATAAAATGTTTTTACTGCATTAAAATGTGAAATAAGAGCCACATGTCTGCATGTCCGGTTTTTTCTAAACTCAGGACCCTGCATGAAGGTTTACCTGCTGTCCTTCATCGACGCTCTGCTCCGGCCGCATCACCACCTGATCAAACACAAACAGATTCCTCCGTCAGCAGGTTAACATCCGCTGGGTTCAGCCCGATCTGCACGCCTGTCTGAGCCGCACCTGTTAGTCGGAGCTCTGAAAGCTGACGGCGTGCTGGGAAGGAAGCGGAGCTCAGCATCTCCTCTCAATGCTACGGCTAACGTTAGCATGGCAGGGCTTTGATGACAAAATGCTTTTCTTACTGGAACTAAAGGGTTCTGTTGTTTAACTGAGTGACCGCGGGGGTTCGGTCACGCTCCGTGACCCACTCCCTGGTTATTTGCGTGTTTTAATGTTTTAAGACAGACAATCGGTAACGGTCATCAGGGCTTTAGATAACAGCGTGTGAGTGTGCGCTGACCTCCAGCTCCATGAAGTGTCCCAGTCCTTCCACTGCGTCCAGGTGGACTCTGGTCTGGCCAATCAGGAACAGCCGCCGCTCTTTCCGTACCTCACCTTTGACCCCTAGAGCATCTGAAAGCACGGTCTGCACACGCACACACCATCGTTACCATCATCATCGCCTTCATCTTACACTGAAGCAGGCGGAGCTTCCTCACCTTCAGGCTGGGAGGGTCGCTGGTTGGACTGATGGAGTAGCGAGACAGTTTGGGGCCGTCAGTGTCTGGACGCTCGTAGAAGATCAGCTGACCTGATCCGTTCTGAAACAAACAAAAAGTTGTTGTTTTATTTTCTTTGGATCTTTGGTTTAATTATCGACCCCCTGGCTTTTATTCTATTTATAAGCCTCACAGAGATTAGCGGGGATAGAGTCGGAAAATTACAAAATAAATGTTCAACTATCTGGTCTTTTAAAAGGAAACCTGTAGTGGGATGGTCAGACTGGTGGAGCAAAACTAAACCAGCTGAAAAACCAAACTAAAGTGAGAAAAACTAAACAAAAAATGCATCATATTTGGTATTTTACACATAAATATATTAAAAAAAATGTAATAAAGTGAATGAGAAAGAATGTTTTCATAAATCACTTCTAAAAACATGAACAGAAGCTGAAACCAAACCAACAAAAAACAAAAACAAAAAACCAGGAACCACCTGAAACAGGTCTAGAGTCTTAACTGGTGGAATAAAAGCTCCCAGTAACCAACCAGTCTGACATGAAAAGGGGGAACCTGTGAAGTCTAATTGAAGTAAAACTTCAGAACCTGGGTGTCTTTAAAGCTCCACTAGAGCCGGTTATTTCTGCTTCACAGAGGTTCCGTTCGTACCATGAAGTCCCGCAGCTTCAGCCGTCCTTGGCTGCAGTTGAAGAACGTGTCGTGCTGCCTGATTATCGTGCCCTCTGATTGGCTGAGCTGGGCCGCCCTCTTAGCAAACTCCACTGGGTCGCTGACTTTGGCTTTGATCTCCACGTTGGACGGCATGGCCTCACTGAGCGCGAGCAGAAGAGAGACGACAGCAGAGCTTTGAATGCAGCTTAAAACCTGGAGGATTTCAATGATCTGATCAACTCAATTATTCCATCGTTTAACAGATTTAGCATCGTGATTAAATAATTAACGCAGGGCTGCAACTATTGAAATCTGTAGATTATTTTTCAGATTAATAATCACATAAAAGATTCCTCAAAGGATAATTTTACAGAATTAAACAAGGTGAAAATAAAACTCCGCCTTTTTATGTTAAATGCAGATTTTTTATCATTTTTTTTTAACAATTACTGCTTTACGTGGGTCGTTCTGTCAGCTAAAGGCAGGTTTTAGTCTCTATACTCCAGTTAAATATTAATCGATTACTAAATTCTTTGATGATTGTTTCACTAATCGATTAATCAGGATTCATTTAATTGTTTCAGCCCTAAATTCATTGTCTCTTTAACAAGGAAGATACAATCAGATATAAACAGTGTTGCTGGGATCTTAAAAAATGAACAAAATCAACAAAGTGTCCCAGAAAACAACTAATATTAGAGTCCAGGTGCAGCTAGGAAACGTCTGTTTATCCTCTGACTAATATTGATCATTAGAAAGGACTAATCATCATCTTCATCATCTCTTTATAATCTGCTGCACTGAAAAAATAAGCTGTCAAATCATCTGTTGTCTATTTGCAAGTATCATGATTTCTCCAAATATATAGTAACTAAAAACACATTTCATGATGAAAATATACATTTTTCACATATTTATATGTAACCATAGAGAATTCTTTACTTAGGCAATAAAAAAATAGCCTAGGGGCCAAATTGACACAGAGACAAGGAAGGAACAGTGCAAACTTCTTATCAGTGGAGATAAAACAAACATTGATATTTATTGTTATTTGACACAATGTCTGTTTTTAAATGTTTTTTTAATCAAAGCTATTTCATTCATTTATTTTACAGTTAGAACAAAGATTAAATCATAAACACCTTTACTGTATATAAACTGCATACCAGTTTATTTAATTTCTTTTTGTGAAACTGGATGATGATCAGAAAGGATCAAGTGTAATCAGCCCTGCCAGCCAATCATTGCCCTGCTGATTGCAGATCCACGTGTGTGCGACCATTTTTTCTATAATCTTTTTGCTGCTGTAACGCCAGAATTTCCCAATTGTGGGACAATAAAGGGATTTTCTATTCTGTTCTATAGGGTTAGAAAGACATAAGTGTAAACAATGCATGTATAAAAAAATATATATGCAAAATGTTATATTACAACAACAAAAAATACTTCGTTAAGCAAATTTTGCAAAAATAGCAATTAAAAAATAAAAATCCTACCACATTTATAGACCCCACACTGCAGATATATTAGAATCCGTCCTTATATTACAGCCAAACCCATTTACACAGTAACAGATAAAAACCTTAAATAAATTGAGTTTAAACCAGTTTTTTTATTAAAAAAATAAATAAATAATCCAAATATCTAAGGTGTAGATTTCTTTTATATTAATGACAGATGGGGACGTGATTAAAACTAAACTGCTCATTTACACATTAAACAGTTTAATCCCAACAGGAAAAAGGTGGGTTTGTTTGTTAACTGGTGTCTAAATGCTGCCATCTGCTGGTCATCGATGAAATCAGCAGCTGCAGAAACTCCAACAAATTTCAGGAATTTTTAGAACCAATCCAGTTGAGCAATTACCTTAAACTGTTACACTTTTACCTTAAACTTTCCCCTTTTTACAGGTTTTATAATTTTTTATGTAGTTTTTAGAACAACACGACCCTGTTTGTTCACATGCAGGCATTAAAGAGGCAAATCTGAGGACAGGAGGTTACATTAACATAAAAATACCGTAAATAACTGCTTAATTGGATTTTCGACTAAATTCTGCTCATCGTTAATTATACCGTTAGCATTACTGTGCTTTAAATTATTGCAATCTTCAGGAAATAACGAGTAACTTCATGACAGATTTATTTTCAGGGGACTGAAAATATTAAAATGTTTTAGTATCAATTTATTAGGCTTACGCTTACGCCAAATTCGTTTGCATTTTTAACTAAAAGTTTAAAAGAACCTTAAAGCTAGAAAAATTCGTTGCATGAATCCTATTTAGTCCTTACTTTAAACACCATAACCAGCCATGACTGTATTCTCGGTAGTCCGCGAATCAAACCAGAATATAATCTCTGCTTCTTAAAATGATGCGAAACGTCGAGTTTAAAACAAATATGGCGTCCTAACGGTGCGTTTAACGGAACTATATAGCGGCGGGCTGGAAAAACTGAATAATAACGAGTGATTTGGTGAAAAATGACTTTATTTTTTTAATTTAAACACGTTTAAGTTTCCTACCTGTTATTGGCGCTTCCACAGCTGCTGTTAGCGTCTCATCAATGCTTGATTTTACCGCGGGATCCAGGGATCTGATGGGGCGGAGCGGCTGGCAGACCTGAGATCAGCTGGAAGGGAAGATTTAGCGTTAAAGCAGCCTTCACGAAGTGACTCAAACTGACCGTAGAGCAGTGCTAAGACAAGACTTCAAGATGCGTCACTCTACGTCATTTCCTGGAGCGGCTCGAGTAAAGATAGGAAAAGTAAGATGTCTCACTCTTAATATTTCTAATAAAAACGTAAACTTAAAAAAGGTGTAAAACTATTTTATTTATTATAAAAGTACAGTTACTAAATATAAGAAAATAGCCTTCTTATTTCAGACACTGATTAAATTTCTCTTATATTCTTTGTAAGCTGTTTCATTTGGACATATGCGTGTAGTCTCCTAAAAAAATGCTGCTTAATTTAATCAACTACAAATTTCTACAAGTTACAAAAACTCTTATTTTTCTCCTCCTATCCTCTTCATCCTTTTAAACAACTCCACTAATTAGTTCATAGTGCTCTGTTACTCTATGCCAATTAAAGTTAAAAAGATCAACAGGTGAGAATAAATATATTTGGCCCTTGCAGAATGTTTTCCTTACTTCATGTTGTCAAAGTTTTTTTTTTTAGGTTGGTTTAGTTTTTTTATGTTTAATTTCTTTACTAAAACTAATTATTTCCGAAAAAATTCTGATGACACTTTCAAGTGTGACTATTAGGGGGAAAAAAATCTAAAAAAATCTTGCAAAAAGTTCTATTTATTTGTTCTTGCACGTGCATACTAATTTTACACACACAGTAAGTATTTGTAAGTCTCTGATTATTCTAAGTTCAAAGATCATGGCTTAGACAGTAGTGGAAGCTTGTATAGTCTATTGGTAGAAAGTTAAGTGGAAGGAAAAAGTGTGATAGGAGCAGGTGTTGTGGCAACAGGGAGCAGCTTTGAGAGGATTATCAATCAAAATCCATTCAAGAATTTGGGGGTTTAACCAGGAGTGTGCTGCGTTAAAATTCAAAGGACGCGGTCTACGAAGTCTGTGAAAATAAGGAGACCGGAAGAGTTTTTGCTGTGAATTCAAACAGGTCCAGCCTTCCACGGCTTTCACTGCCTTACGCTACGTTGCCAAGCAACCATGATAATTGACTCACAAAGCAGGAAAAGAATGAATACCAAGCTTTTCAAAACTGCTTCTTTTAAAATTTAAAATTTTGTTTATTGTAAAGTGATCAAAAACTTCCCTCATGTGAATTCAGAGTGGATAAAGGTGCCAACCACCAGGAGCGTAAACAAATAAAATCAAATGTAATGATAGAAACCTTAGTCAGTTAAATAACATGCTGCAGTCATTTTGCACATCTCTGATGTTGCTGGTATTTTTAATTATCCATTACTGTAAAAATGTCCATAGCTGTATATTGTTTATTTTGTTCTCCAGGTGCAGTTTTATATTGTTAAAACACTTTACAGCACAATATTTTATTGTTTATATTTTAACTCTTCACTATTATGTTATTCTTATACATTTTTCTGTTTTATTTACAGTATAGTATTTTATGTTTTTTGTTTGTTTTACTCTTCACTATTACGTTATTTTTTTTTGTACACTTTTCTAAGGTCCACGTGTGTGTGTGACCATTTTTTCTATAAGCTTTTTGCTGCTGAAAACACCAGAAGTTGCCCATTGTGGGGCAATAAAGAGATTTTCTAATTCTATAAAAGGGGTAGAAAGCTATCAGTATATCTAAACAATGTATGTATAAAAAATATATCTGCAAAATCTCTTATATTCAACAACAAAAAATACTTAGTTAAGCAAATTCTCCAAAAATAGCTATTAAGCAATTTAAATCCTATCAGATCTATAGTCCCCACACTGCAGATATATCAGAATCTGTCCTTAAATTACAGCCAAACCCATTTACCACTCTCCTCACCTTCTTCCAGTCTGAGGCGCTGCAGCCTCCACACCAAACAGTGTGACAGCTGGTCAGAATGCTCTCTATGGTGGTGAGGATGGGAGGGGGCAGGTGGTTGCAATGAGAATAGTCACAAATAACGTAAATAAAGTCATAACATTACAGTAATAAAGTTGTAATCTTACGAGAA
>NW_015150690.1:654850-700605 GCF_000732505.1 Cyprinodon variegatus
ACGAGAATAAAGTCATAAAATTAAAATAATAAAGTCGAAACATTACGAGAATAAAGTTGTAAAATTACGAGAATAAAGTCATAAAATTAAGATAATAAAGTCGAAACATTACGAGAATAAAGTTGTAAAATTACGAGAATAAAGTCATAAAATTAAGATAATAAAGTCGAAACATTACGAGAATAAAGTTGTAAAATTATGAGAATAAAAAGGGAGCTCAGTTACATGGCAGTAAACATACCTTTTAGATGCCTAACAGTTTAAAAACATCTTATTGCAGTATTGGTTTGATGCAATATTCAACATCTCTGTGAAGCTGAATTTTAGGTTTTTAATTGTATTTAAGTCGAAAATTAAAGGCTTAAAATAACATTTAAAGTAGGATACTATATTCTGAAGCTTTTTATTCTTCTTAGTTCAGTTGCTTTAATCATCCTTGGAATAAAACTAATTTCCATTTCCAGAAGAAGAGTGTTTTTTTTCCTTTCTGCTCCCTCTAGTAACATGATCTGTGAAGCCTTTACTCTACTGCGTCATCTGGTTTATGCAACTTTCACATCTATTCTGCTATGTGGGTTTGTTTTATTTACCTTTATTAAACTTAAACAGAGGAGCAACCATTGGTGAAAAGTCAGTCCAAATATTCTGTATACCATTATAGACGCTTTATTTGGCCTTTTTGATGTTTAAGTCATTAGACAAGACTTTCACCAAAGCTGCTGTTCCTCAAACAACCACTAGATGTAGCTAAATGCCAATCAGAAAAAAGTGACAAATCTGATAAATACTCTTCTTTAACATAAAAAAAAATAATCTTCAGTGGATATGTTTGAATAGTTGTTAGAGGTTTATTTGCTTTAGCAACCTGAATAAAGCCAAATGCTTCACACCAACTGGTTTCATGTATTTTCTGCCACAGAATCCTTCTGCCAGTGGCCCTGTTTCTGTTTTTACACATTTACCTCCACAGCTGTCTATGCCAACACACACCACTGAAAACAAGACCACATTTAGCTCAGCAGCTCATCAATAAAATCCACAGCGCATGTGTGCTGCCTTGCATTACTGGGCAACTAGACAGCTCCATGATGCAGATAAAGTGGAGAGAGAGAGGTGGATGGGGGGTGGAGCAAAAAAAACAAACTAAAAAAGACAAATCTGAAAAGAAGCACACGGATGGAAAAACATTTCCAAGAAGAGACTGGAGATGTTCTGCAGATAAAAGCAGTTATTTGGATTTATTTCTTTAAAACAGTGTTAAATCCACAAGAGTCATGAGAAACTATTGGGAGCATTGAAACCCTGTGGATTCAGGTTTCTGTCTCAGGATGACTGTCACTTATTCCAGTAAAGTAGCCAATGCCACCTTCCTGAGTTTCCATCGACTGCTGCTGCGCTGGAAGGGAAGCATCTACAAGCTGCTGTACCGGGAGTTCATCCTGTTTGCTCTGCTCTACACCATCCTCAGCCTCGTATACAGGTCACACACTCAAATCCCATTTAAAACTAAAACAACTTGAGACAGAAATTATTGTAATGGATAAACAGTCATAAAGGCATAAAAATAACATGGTGTGTGTTTGCTGTGTTGCTGTATCCTTGTTTAAATAAGATTCATGATGCTTGGTCAGTTTAGAGAGCATTACTCAGGGTCTAAAGTCTCTTCTAGTTTTACTTTGAGGTTCAGATGTTTACGTGTTTATGGAAAAAGATTTAGAACATTTATCTGCAGATGAAATGTAAGGAAATATAGTAGAAAATCAAAATTTTGAAGGAAAGTGAACTTATGACATATATAGATCGCCCCCTAGGGGAGAGCTGAACTATTGTACAAGCTCCGCCCATTCTGTGTCAAAATATTTGGTGAAAATATGAAAAATATCACTTTTGATTCCATGCAGAACTAATAATATCCATGATTATGGTTCATGTTTGCAAATTTATGAGAAAGTATGAAAAAAAAGTTTCCAAATGGACGTCTTGTGTGTTATGTCTCCATCATTGCTGTTCAGGATCTTGTCCTTTATTTAACTTCACTCTTTAGCTCTCCTGAGATGATTGCCACACTTTTCAGATCTTTATTCGTATCCATTTCATTCCACCTAACAATATGTTTTAGAAAAAAAGTACATGTTCCTATGTTTTAGTATCAAACTGTGGATTGTCATTATTTAATAAATAAAAGGAAAGCAAACAATAATCTTATAGTCATATCAGTCCTGGAGTTTGTAGGTTTTAGTTTCATTTATATTTAAACGTTGTTTCTTTCTCTATTTGCCAAAACTAAAAAACATGTCTTGTATTGTTGCATCGATACCGATACAGTATCGGACAGGGTCCCGATCCAGCACTAAAATGGAGTTATCAGTATCGGCGAGTACCGACAAATAGGACACCTATACCATTTTGAGAACCAAAAGTTTATTTAACTATTGTCACCCATTCCAGGTAGGAAATAAAAAGTTCTACTGGATTCACTTTCACATCAATTTCAAACAGATGGTATCAGTATCCGCAAATACTGCCCCAACAGGTATCAGTATCAGGGCCAAAAAATGGCATCAGCTCAACACTAATGTCTTACTGAATGTATATATCATTGATCAGTTCATCAGCTGCCACCTTTACATTACACCAATAAAAACACCAGCTAAAGTAGCGTTTCCATCAAGTATTTAGCATCCTTAAAACATTCCAGAAGAAGGACTTTAAAAAAGCTTCTAAAAATCTAAAATACAGGTAATTAGTACATCATGAAGATTGTTAAATTTGTTCAAAGTACAAAGACTTATCAGCCACTAAATGAAAAGTGAAGACGTTAAACATCTCTCAGCAAACGCTTCTCCTTTTTTCTCGGTTCATGTAATTTTCAGCTGTTACTGACGGTTTCTTCTCTGCCCTCCAGGCTCGTCCTCTCAGATCAACAGAAGAGATTATTTGAGAAACTTTCCATTTACTGCGACAGATATGCTGAGCAGATCCCCGTCACCTTCGTCCTGGGTACGCCTCTTTTCCTTATTACATTTCACTTATAAAGTTCTGGTTAATATTTGGTTAATACTTGTCGGGTGTTGAGCTAGTGGTTTGAGCAGTTCACTTGTGCTCTGAGAAGGTTGCAAGTACCCGGTTCGATCCCCACAGCCTGTACTCTGGCGCTCTGTGCAAGACCCTTACACTGCTCACCTGGCGCCGCACAATAACAGCCCACTGCTCCCCAAGGGGATGGGTTAAATGCAGAGAGTGAATTTCCCCATTGTGGGAAAATAAAGGGATTTCCATTACAAGATTTGATTCAAATAAAAGCTAAATTAACTGGACTTCTGTTATGTCTGATATCTCTACTATCAGTGTTTTTAAGAGCCCTTTTAAAATTAAAATGTTGTCCTCAAACCGTAAAGTTTCTGTGGATTTCTTCTAAGCTATCGGATCTTAATTTTTATCCTTACTGTGGACACTTTACCCTTTTTGTCTATTGTGGCCCGGCAGATTTGAATGCGTTTCCTTTAGCAGTGGAGTCTTATGTAGCGACAGCTACACGAGACTCTATAGTATAGCTTATTTCCTTCATAAAAAAACAAAAAACAAAAAAAATTTACCTTTAAAATCTAGATCCTAGTAGACATTTCCTCTTGGCCCCCTTATTTAAAAAAAAAATAAAGTGAAAAGAGCTCTTGACGATGGCTGTTTTGGTAAAGTAACTTTATATTTTCCATGAATAAAGCTGTGAAGGTCTGGAGTATTCCTTAGTTTTAAGAGATATTTCCTATGTAACACAGTGGTAATAATAAACAATTTTACCAGGTAAACCTTTGGTATTAACTTCCAACAACAGGGGGCAGCATTTCTTCATATTCTCAGACTGGATCTATAATCTCAGTTTTTCATTGTTTTGTTTTTCTTAAATCACTCTTCTTTCATGTGTAATTATTATTACCTGTGTCACTCAACAGAGAGTCATAACATTACGAGAAAAAATTTGCTACGAGAATAGTCATAACATTACAAAAATAAAGCTGTAACATTATAATAATAAAGTCATAATATTACAAGAATTAAATGTCGTAAAATTATGAGAAAAAGTCACAACGAAAATAGTCATGAAAAATTACGAGAATAAAGTCATAAAGTTACAAGAACAAAGTCGCAACATTACGAGAATAAAGTCGTAAAATTACGAGAATAAAGTTGAAAAATTACGAGAAAAAACTCACAACGAGAATAGTGAAAAAAATTGCAAGAATAAAGTCATAATATTATGAAATTAAAGTCCTAAAGTTATGAGAAACAAGTTGTATTTTATGACAACTCTTACAAGAAGCACTTTCTTCACTAAAATGAGGAATTTCGAGCATTATGTAAAGTTCTACTTTGGCTCTGGTTTGACAAATAAGGAAATCTTTTAGCAGCAGTATCACATTGGGAAGCTTGTCAAAGTGGACTCAGGTTGCTGATTGGTGGAGCTGGTCAGCTGTCATATACTGGTAGGAGCTGAAAGCTTTCTTTCTGAAACGGGTTGACGTATGATGACTTTATTCTCATAATTTTACAACTTTATTCTCGTAATGTTACGACATTATTCTCGTAATTTTACAAATTTATTCTCAAAATAAAAAAAAATGACAAAAATCTCAAGCCCTAATACTCTGTCGTACAGTGCGTATATGAGCAAATTCCATGGGGATGTTACCAACATCTGGAGTGAATCATCTCATGTCGATATGATTAGAAATAATTTTTGCTCAGAAAAACGTTGAGATCAATCAAGAAACACAGAGAGAAAAAGAATGGCAGTAAGGAAGGAGGTAGATATTAAAGTCTAGATTTCTCTGAAATGTCTGGTTCTGAAAGCATGAGTCAATAATGAGCTGCCTCGACCCAGAGTGGCCAAAATCTCTAATCAGGATGTTTTGTAAGTGAGGAGGTAGCAGATCGGAGCGGGCAGCCTGATGGTTGCCTCATTAGCAGAGTGCTAATGGAACCGGATCATTAAAAAAACAGACAGCTAAAAGAAGGATGAGTGTTTGTGGGGCTGATTCAAACTCATTCTCACTGATGCTGTGGAAACAACAGATGCTAAAAACGAAAAAAAAATCACTTTTATTTAGGAGGTTCTTCTAATGAAAATAAGTATATTTGCTAATAAAAAAGATAATACTTTCTACTTTTCAAGCAGGATGAAGGATCTAAATGATTTCTGGGCTTTTTTAGGTTTTTATGTAACATTGGTGGTGAATCGCTGGTGGAATCAGTTCAGTAACCTACCCTGGACAGACAGACTCATGTTCCTCATCTCAAGGTAAGAAAAAAACTCACTGCTCTGCCCTCTGCAGGCCCAAACATGAATAACAATAACAATGTATCGTCCTTGAAATCGTACCTGAAATCGATAAGGACACTAAAGCTAACAGAAATCCGTCCGCGGTCATCATGCTAGGCGCTATCCGAATAGTTCTTGCAGTTAGGAAGGAGCTAGGATCAGGAAGCAGGATGCTTCCTAGCACCAATACAGTTAGCATAGGGACGTCCTGATGCCCCTAGGAACTTTATGGTCGCCCACAACCCTTTGCATGACATACAGTATTAGCTTAGCACGTCTAATGGTGTTTAACCAAAATACATAATTTCGTGACATGTACTGTTTGAAACACATGCAAATGTCATCACCTCCATATGTTTAGGGTTTTTTAATGAGAGCTCCATCCATTGAGTACATTTATGTAACTTTTGTTTTTTGTAACTACTTACTCATGGGAAAACAGGCTCTTTTTCAGCCTGTTGTCCCAATTTGACCAGCACCATCAATCTGTGTGTCCGTTGCATATTAACATCCCAGAGGCTCGGACTCACAAAACAGTCCGTAATTGCTGCATATTCAGTTAGAAAGACTAACCAAACACTGAGATTTAGACTCCAGTTCCAAAGAAATTGTCATAGTGGTCTTTAAAGATCTGACCAACATGCAGAGAACCACTCAGAGACCAAGGATAAAAGTTTAACAGGTTTATTGTAGGTTAGCAAACACTGATGGAGATTGAAACTGTGGGGAATCAATGCTGGAACTCAGCGGACTGATGAACCAGAACAGTAAACCTTTTGGGGGGCTCTTGGTTTATCCTTGGATCCAGTTTGTAGAGTGTTTTAATCCAGAGAAGAGGGAACTCGTTGGAGAACGGACAGGCAGACATATGTTGGACCCAGAGGAGTAAAGGAGCGGACTGTCACTTGGTTTTCCAGGAGTGGATTTGAACGGATCATGAGGAGGTTTTCCCCTTGCTTAGTGAGACTCAGTAAATCCTTCCAGGGGTAGAAGGTCCAGGCTTAGTAACACAGGAAGTTTTCCCAATACTGGCAAACACTCTGGCGTTGAGGTGGTGACAGCCCACTGCTCAAGTACTCCCCTGGTAATGACCCAACGAGCCTCAGGTGTGCAGGGAGGCCCAACGAGGACAGGGCACCACCTGGTGGTGGAGAGAGGAAAACACAAAAAAACAACCCACACAAACTGGAATCTTAACAGATATACCTTCTCCTCTTCATTGTGCATCAAAGTTTTTACCTTGGTCTCCAAAAAGTCCGTTTCAAAAGTTTTTTTTTTTAGTAATTTGACTCTAAGGCTGTTTTCTTTGATGATATTTTCTCATGTAAAAACTGGCATCGTTAAAAAGGGAGGGACAGGTGTGGCTAAACAGAGCCTTCCTTTTCACATCAAACCTACATGTTAGGGGCGTGCTTATGTGACGCAGTGTTTAGCACACCACCCATGTACGAAGGCATTAACGCTGGTTTGTTTTCCACCTGGATCCCCGCTCTTTTTTGCCCTCATGTCCCTCTGTTGTCGCACAACAGAGGGACATGACCGCCTCGGACTTATTTAGACCCACAGCTAGTTCATGTTTGTCCCTCTTGCATTTTGGCCTGAAATAACATAACGCAGACCCTACCTTAATATTTGGCATAAATTAAAAATATCTGCAACAAGCTCACTGCGACACACTGCTGCGGGAGAATAACCAGCCCTTTAGTCCTCAACACGGAAGACCCGGGTTCGAATCCGACCATGGTCCATGGTCCACCCCCTTTCATGTCAGCCTACTGTCCAAAAAGCCGCTTATTATTAAAAATAATAATAATTACTTGTCAGCTCTGCTTTCTGGCTGAACCATTTTGAGGCTCAGAGGTGTAACAGTGGTTTAGTTGATTCGCAGCCAACAGGTAGCCTTCTTCTTAAAGATAACCAAATTGGCCAGAGGACCAGCATCTTCTGGGACTTCTTGGTTTACATTTCAGATTCAATGTTTTATGTAACATAGAAACATGTTCCAAAGACTTTTACATTATATCCTGATCTTAAAGTAGCCAAAATGCCAAATTAGATCACATAAAAATGTGCAGGATACCTGCTCAGTTTCAAGCAATGAAAAAACGGCAGCTTTATTGTTAATGTGATACTTAAACTGCTTGCTTTCTCTGCTTCCTCCAGCTGTGTTCAGGGTAAAGATGAATACGGACGCCTTCTGCGACGGACATTGGTACGTTATGTCAACCTGACATCGCTGCTTATCCTGCGCTCCGTCAGCACCGCTGTCTGCAAGAGGTTCCCCACAATCGATCACGTGGTTGAGGCGGGTGAGAGGGTTACTAATGCATCATGGAGTTTAGTAGGTTTGGGCACACAACGTCAAAGGGAAAAATGGTGAATGACAGGTCTGGGTTCTGTCTATCTCAGATGAGGCATTTTAGAATTGGCTCTTTAATGACCAATTAGAGCTGGACTGTGAGCTCCAGACAGGGATTGATTAGTCCTACCTTCCACCTGTAGGTTTCATGACTCCCGAGGAGAGGAAGTTGTTTGAGAACGTACGCTCTCCTCATCTCAAGTACTGGATACCTGTCGTCTGGTTCTCCAACCTGGCGTCTAAAGCCCGGCAAGAGGGACGCATCCAAGACAACATCGTCCTGCAGAATATTCTGAATGTGAGAAACCAAATAATCAGAGATGAGAAAAGAAAATAGATGTATGGCAAGAAATTCTTCATTCTTAATAACAAGAACAGTTCTGATTGATTTATAGCCTTGATCATATCTAAATAATTCATCATTGAATGTTGTCAAGATTAAAAAGAGACTAACATTGCAAATATTATTAATAAAAATAGATCAAACAATAACCTATTATTTAACATAATATAACATAATACTAAATAGATTTAACTTTATTCTACTGTAATGTTATGTCTTTGGATTCATGAATTATGTAGGCGAAGATGAGCAAATGGTCTGCAAACACATGAAATTAGACTTTAAATCAAAAAGCCACAAAAATGCGACAATGACCAAAAAAAAGCTGCAAAAGAGAAATGCTGCAATCACAGACAATAGAGCAACTAAGAGCAAACGGCCTGCGAATACAAGCTACCCAAGAAAATTATGCTAACATAAAAAACACATGTAGAGAAATAAACCATTGCTGCATGGCAGGAGTCCTCCACACCACTAGAGGGAGACGATGACCACCTCATATTGACTCAACACCTAAACACATGGGCTTCACTTTTATGTTTTTTTTTTTTACAGATCTGACCCACGGATATTTAGCCTAAGCTCTGTCCTATATCTATAGAGATATCTATATATCTGTATCTATAGAGGATTGTCTCCCCTTTTTCTGTTTTGCAGCACTAATTTGCAGCTTTTCTGAACTTGCGGTCGTTTTTGCTGCTTGAAGCATTTTTCCTTTGCATATTTTTCGTCTTTTAGTACCATTTATGTTTCTGCAGCAGGTTTGCACTCTGTCGCTCTTTACTTTCTGTGATCACAGCATGTCTCACTCACTTTTGTGTGTAAATTTTTTTTGTGTCGACTATTCATTTATGTATTTTCAGAAAAAAAATGTTTCATTCTTATGAATATGGTAGAAACTATTGAAGCGCAAAAAAATATAGATGCAAAAAAAAAAAAAAGTCACCTGTTTGATCACAGACGTTTGGTAAATCCATAGATAATTAATCTCAAGTGAGTCACATTTGATATAAAAAATGTTTCTTCTCATTGCATCTTGGATATAAACGTATTTATAAAATACAGCTTGCACACACACAAAAAAAAAAAAAAAATATAGATGCAAACAAAAGAATTAGAGGTAAAGACAATTTCTACTTCTTAAATTCAGACTTGAATTTAAACTATTTACTTGGATGTTTTTATCTAGTATCACAGCTAAAGATTTGAAACTTTTCAGTTGAACATAAAAGGAAATTCAGAAACCTCACAGTAGAAATAAAAGGTTCTGTTGCAATGGGAAGCCACTTATAGTCCTCTTAGTGACCATAGAAGCAGAAATGTGGGTATAACATGACACTGAGTTTGGTCCCAGAGGGAAGGATGACGGCGTTTTTCCATTTACTGTATCGGCTTACAGAAATCTGATGTCTGTGACAAACAGCTGTTTCCTCTCTGTGCTCAGGAGATGAATCTCTTCAGGACGTGGTGTGCGACTCTTTTCGGCTACGACTGGGTCGGCGTCCCGTTGGTTTATACGCAGGTCAGTTCTGCAGATCTGGAAAAGACCAAAACAAACGGATGCAGCTCATGTAATCACATCAGGGATAATCAGTGTAATGAAATCAGAGCTCTGGGTGGGATGAGCTGCTGGTGAAATCTGTATCTCTGTCTTCAGGTCGTCACTCTTGCTGTCTACACCTTCTTCTTCGCTTGTCTGATCGGTCGTCAGTTTCTCGACCCCGCCCAGGGTCACACCGGCCATGACCTCGACCTTTACGTCCCCATCTTCACCCTGCTGCAGTTTTTCTTTTACTGCGGCTGGCTTAAGGTCAGATGAGTTTCTCTCAGAGGTCTGCCTAAATGCTTTAATATCTTTCATGGATTGTCACACAATAGCAGCTTTAATATTTTACTGAATCAGAATTTTACTGAAGTTTAAAAATACAGAAAACAGAAATAAAATGTGAAACGATGTAAGCATTATGCTGGACAATTATAGTAAGTGGTTTTGTTGAGGAAATATATGCAAATGTCTAAAGATAATAAAAAAAACGTGGATATGCATCAAACGGTGCATTCCGTAAAAGTTTAAAAAACAATCCACTGGTTCACCGGCTGAACAATACCTCCTTAGCATCCGACCCTTAACGATCATAGACAGGTTTCAGGTATTACAGGAGACAATCCCCCCCTTTTATGACCGACCATCGGAATCATAGACAGGCTTCAGATATTACAGGGTAACCATGGAACCAAACGACCCACTCATCTGTTACCATTTGCATGTTTCCAAGCGATACAAGGCCTTGTCTATATAAAGACTCAAACTCACTGCGAATCCAGACATTTGAATTGAGAAAGCTTCCTGGAGAGGTGGAGAAACGTCTTCAAATCTTGGAAACCAAGTCCAGAGGATTATTTTTTAAACTTTTACGGAATGACTATGACCTGGATGACAAATAATCTTCATCAGCATCAAACAGTGCAGCAAAGTTTAAAGTTGAATCATTTATTCAATTCTTTGCACATTTTCGATGTCAATTAAATATTTGCTCTAGATTTACAACAGAAATTATTCTGTAGTTTGTATAATGCAAAGGATTTAGATTGGTGATTTGTAGGCATTATTAAAGACATAAAATCCTGTTTTTTATTATTATTTTGCAAATCAGTTAATCTGTGGATTATTTTTTTGATAATTAATCGGATAGCCAAAGGTTCCTTAGAGAAGATTTTTTACGAAATGAAACAAGGTGAATCTAAATATTTTCACCTTGAGGAGTTGTGGATAGAGCATATTGACAGCTGAAAAATGTTTTTTTTAATCATAAATTCAAAATTTTAACATATTATTTTTGCAATTTTGGTATAATTGCTGCTCAAGGTGGTTCGCTCTGTCAGCAAAAGCAATGTTTTACAGTCTCTAAACTCGAGTTAGCATTAATTGATTACTAAATTAGTTAATGACAGAGGTGGGGACTTGAGTTTGTGACTCGTACTCGTGTTGCACTTAAATCGCATATTTAATGACTTCAGACTCGACTTAGACTTGCATTTGAAGGACTTCAGACTCGACGAGACTTGCAATTTCCGACTTGTGAACAATATATATATATTTTTAAGCGTTTTTTTGTTTTACTAACTTGACTGATCGCCGCTCGCCTTACCCGCACACAGCAGAGGTAATAAAAAAAAAACAACAACACAGGGGCTGTCAAAAAGTCATGTAGCACTGACGTCACTGACCAGTTCAAGATAATGATCATTCCATAGATATAATAGTGACCTTTAAGCTATACCGTCTCAGTGAAGGAGATGAAAACACAAGGAGAAACAAGCAAGCACGCAAATAGACTTGAGACTTGACTTGGACTTGCAAAAAATGACTTGTGAACATGGATGGTTGATGATTATTTCGATAATTGTTTACTCCGATAAATTGTTTGGGCCCTAATCTGAACACAACTTATTCTCAGTCTTCTCTTCCTCTTCAGGTTTAGCCTTGTTCTTGATTTTTTCCAACATCCTTCCTAAGTTTGTTAAACTTCAGGGAAAGAGCCATCACAAGGCAGCGACTGGCCAATCAGGAGAGCAACATGAGAGCCATGATTAATCCAGGGATCTGCCACCTGCAGCTTCACAGCTACAACTGGCTTAACAACTACTGTATTGTTTTTATTATTGATACCATAACAAATACTGAATTTAGAATTAATTCTATGGAATAAATATCTTACATTTTCACAACAGAAAGACAAAAAAAGTCCCACAAATATTTCTTTTTTTCCCTATTTATGTTGTCATCAGGTCAGAAACTATGACAATTATTTTTACGCAATTATTGCTGACAATAGAGGAGGAATACATCCTTTTTTGGCAAAAGTGATGTACTTTTCTTTATTCTAAAACCTAGATATGCAATAAAAACTGCTGCCTTTTTAAAATTAAATCACATTGTCTAAACTAGATATAGGGCAGTGGGTAACACTGCTGCCTTGCAGCAAGAAGGTTTCTGCATGGAGTTTGCATGTTCTCCCTGAGCATGCATGGGTTCTCTCCGGGTACTCCGGCTTCCTACCACAGTCCAAAAACATGACTATTAGGTTAATCGGCTTCTCTAAATTCTCCTTAGGTGTGAGTGTGTGTTCATGGTTGTTTGTCTGTGATGGACTGGCGACCTGTCCCGCCTTTCGCCCGCAGACAGCTGGAGATAGGCACCAGCAGGGATTAGCGTGTCAGAAAATGGATGGATATACGTCTCTTTTCCTCAAATGGTCACGTAGCATTTGTGGCTCAAAGTGATTTTTATTAACCTGGACTATTAACGATCAGCCAATGTCTGTGAAGATTCTCAGTCATTCAGGTCATGGTCAAGCTTGAAAAAGTTCAGTCTCATTAACTGGACGTGAAGTTTTCTAGAAAACATTTAGCCTCTTATCCAAGAGGCTTCTTCATTTCTAACTTGTGGGGGTTTAGGTCAAAGCCACCTTTTATGGGGTTACAGGTCTTTGCTCAGAGACCCAAAGTGGAAGTTGGGCTTGAACTCGGAACCTCTGGATTCCAAGCTCTATGCCCTAACCACTAGGCCGCCACTCCCCCGAAATAAACCTTTTATTATTGGACAGTTTTGTTGGCAACACTTTTAATAAGTATCTGCTGAATTCAGAACAGATTAAAATCCACTGTCTTCCCTACATTTAAATCTTAAATTTACCACTAATCAAGAAATAATTCAACTATTTCTTCAAAGAGCAAAATAACTGTAACTATGTAAGAAAAACTTGCAGTGACAAGGATTTATACAAGAGGTCACCTGCTTTTGCTTTGAGACCTTCAAAGCTCCACTGAAGGGTGAGAAGTTTACTTTGACTATTTCTACAATCCATCAAAAAAAGTGAAAGTCCACAAGTAGGTGAAAAATGAAATACATTACGATTTAATGTACTCTGTGTACATTTTTGCACGTTTTATGATTACTGTTTAACACTTGACTCACTGAGGTAAGATTTATATTAAGAACAAACTATGTAACCTTATAAATAACAGACTGAGGCATTCTGACCCAGGAATAGGCCTCCCATGAGGGATAGGGTGTCAGAAAAGGACAAACAGAAAGGGTTAGAAGAGGATAAACAAACCCACTAACCAGGTTTCACCTTATAAGCATTTTAAAACTCTTGCTTTCTGTAACATTTAACACTAGTAGAACAAATATATGAAAACCCACCGTCTGTTTTTTTATCTTTTGTGTCGTCAAAACAACGCCCTCTTTGGCCTCTGCTAAACTACATAAACTCCTCACACAGTTTGTCAAAAAAAAGTTTTTTGTGTAACATTTTGAATTATAAGGAGAAACATTTATCTTCTCAGGTAGCGGAGCAGCTGATTAACCCATTTGGAGAAGACGACGATGACTTTGAAGCTAACTGGATCATTGACAGGAACCTTCAGGTCAGCAAATGCATTCAAACTGTGTGTGGCTTTAATTTAAGTCCTGCCCACACTGTCACATAGAAGGGCTGTTTATCATATTGCAATTTCACAGGTCAGACTTTTTTCAATTAATTTCTATTATCATTATTACTGAACAAACAAGTTCATTCGTGAAATAATGGATACCCAGTCAGTTGCAGTTCTCATAGCTATCCAGCAGATGGCACCATTCTGAACAGTATCAAAAGTATCGAGCATGGCATCGAGTTGTGTCAAATTGGTTAATGGGGCTTTGTGTCATCACTATCTTTAACGCAGCATTAAAGGATTTTGGATCATTTTAGTACAAATTAAACGTAACTTTCCTCCGACAAGCTCTCCCTGCTAAGCTAGCTGTAGCCACTGATCGGCCGTTGATAATACACGCTGCTTTGAAGTCGGCAACCGCCATATTGGTACTCCCTAATTAGACCGGTCTGAATGTAAACAATGAACCATGATGTTCTCATTTTCAGGGTGGCTTAAGGCTTTCAAAATAAAGGTAGATTAATCGCTTTGATACACACCTGCTGTTACCTACTACTGTAATTTATAATAAAAAAAATAGGCACTTCACATTGCATGTTCAGTATGAAGTCAATGAAGTCTATAAATCATATATTATTAAATCCATCAAAACTAAATAAGTGTATTAATGGAGCATAACAATACTTTAGTCAGATATTAAGAATATTAGACAAACACACAATCGGATGATGGGTCAAAAGCCCTAAATTTATGACGTGCATGTAAAATAAATGTATTGATTACATTGATGAAGGTACATTGATTATAACACATTACAGGCGACTCAGTGAGAATGGGGAGTACCAAGATGGCGGCAGGTGACATCAGTTTTTTCCATTGAATAAATAGAGATCAGTGGCTGCAACATTATAAGGACACTTCCTGCTGAAAATGTCAAAGAAAAGTACTTCCTGTTTCCGAGTGTTCCTTGTGTTGAAACTTCTAAGTGAACATATTTACAATTTAAGATAAAAGGGGTTTGAAATTTAGATTTAGAAGATGGTTTCCTAAAAATAATAAAGCTAAAGAAGCTCAGAATTAAATAGATTGAATGTAAATATATGAACACAAGGAAACAAAGCAGTTGGTCATTATAAGGAAACTTAAATTTAACAGGCTTTAATGTTTTTCTATTATTTTTCTTAGCAGTTAAACGTCTAGTTTTATTGTTCCTATTGAGATTAATATAACATTTGATCATTTGATACTGTAGCTTTAGCAAGGCAGGGATTTGAGGAAAATGCACCTATGGCATTGACTACCATAGATGCATACGAGGGGCGTTCAATAAGTAATGCCCCTGCCCCTCTGTTTTATCGAGCTGAAATATTGAATGATCTGGGGCTTGACTTGGAAAAAATTTGGATGGATGGAGAAGTAGTTATTTTTCTACGTTACATTGAATCACCTTGAGGCCAGTCTAAAGTTTAAAAACATATGCTATAGACCAATCAATATTATATATATATATATATATAAAAAAAACGTTTTTATATAATTGTAAACTAAAAAAAAATAGTTAATAATAATAAAAACCATGTTATCAAAACAGCAATTGAAAAACTTGTTTTCTGGATTCTCTTTAATATAAAGGGACATTTTTAGAATCGGTTTAACTTTGTCTTTTCTATGGAGACATTCAGAAACTAAACCATGTTTTAGATTTTATATGCTGGTACCAAATCATCTGGACTAATAAAATAGAATTTCTATAAATTTGTGAAAAAGCCACTTTCACTGTTTCGCTGCCATAAAAACTATTCTTAAAACTCTTCGTTTGCGCACCTGTTTCTTCAGGTGTCCCTGCTGGCAGTGGACGAGATGCACATGAACCTTCCTCAGATGACCAAAGACGTGTATTGGAACGACAGCGATGCTCGGCCGCCGTACACCCTGGCCGCCGCAGATTACTGCATCCCCTCTTTCCTCGGTTCCACCACCGACATGGGGTCAAATAAACCATTTAATTATGATTTTTACATGTTCAGCCCAGATTGCCGGCCTGTGCGTGTTACTAATGCAGAGCGTAGTTTGTCACAGATGTACAACACCCATAATCCTCTAGAGGACGCATGCTTTATAAGTTCATGTTTATTCTTATTAGGACAATAACGATTTTTATGTGAATCACTCCTACAGATTGTCTGACATCCTGCAGCTTGATGAGTTCGAGGTTTCAGACTGTCAGTCGCAGCAACAGGAGCCCTTTTTGACTCGGCGACAAGAGTCGGTAAAGTTTTCCATCTGTTTAAATAAAGTTTAATACTTATAATTTGTCCCTAATGTGAGGTTAGTGCAGCTCAGTGAAACATCAAACAGTCTAAAGCCCCTATCACACCTTGATGATTTAGGCCAGGGTATGCCTGACGAACACAAAATCTGGTAAAACGCTGGCATAGGTTGGATAAGTTATGGGTAGGTTTGTATAGGTTATGAGCACGCTGAAGTACACTGGCACAAGTCGACATACGGGGAGTACTTAGAGAAATTTTGAGCATGCTGAAAGTTTCCTAATGTATGCCAGCGTATGCTCATACACGTGCATACGCTGGCATAGGTAAGTTATCTGATTGGTGAAATATGTCGTCATAGGTCATGTCGTCTAGCTTATCCAAAACCTATGAGTAACTTGTGCATAATTTATGCATAACTTATCAAGAACTGATCTCCAACACATATCAACGTATCTGACATGTTCCAGACGAGAGCTGAACATGTTTCTAACTTCCAGCTACTGTATAATGGTGTATTTGCAGCGTTTTGGTATAAAGGAGGTTCAAAGGAGGAAACTCAGTTCTCCTCCAGACTTCATCCACATCATAGGGTGCGTGAGAAGGTGAGTGTGATGGATCCTTAGACATGACACTGAATCTGCTGCAACTTCAAATCTTTCTTTCTGTACATTGCTGTGCGTAATGCAAAAGTTAGGCTGTTGTTGGAAGTACGCTGTGGACTCATTTTGAATACTCTATGTATACGCCCAAAATTGAAAAAATACATAGAAAATTCTGCATATGCCAGCGTTTTAGGAGATTCTGGGACGTCAGGCATACGCTGGTTTGAGAGGGCCCTAACCACATAAGACCTTTCTATGTGCGTTTGTTCTAACATATTTGGACAGACTGAGGTTTAATATCATGTTCATTGACGCTAGAAAGTAAAGTAACAAAACCAAGCGATAAGAAGTGAGGATAAATTAACACCCCCCATAATTAAACACCTCAGAGCTAAAAAAAAAAATAAAAAATAGGGAATTGAAGAGCTCATGTCTAAAGCGGTCCATCTCTTAGGTTCTGGGTCGGGTCCGACGCCTCCTTAGTGTTCAGGAACCTCCTGATCTCAGACATCCTCGACCCGTCTTCAAACGGCACAGCAGCGATGGAACCAGCAGCTTCTTCGTGGACTTCAGGTATTGGTGCATTAGAGTCCCATGAACAGCGATGCTCTGTTGGAGGTTGCTTAATGTCTGTGCTGTTTCAAGGCAGAATAAAGCAGATTTACAGAAAGACGTCCAAATGTTTTTATAACTATAACGCATTTGGGTTGCATTCTATCAGGTCTAATCCAGGTTCAGCGGACATGGCGCCACCCTCCTCCTCAGCTGTTCCTCCGTCGTCTCTGGATACCCTGTCCACCTTAAGGGAGGTCAACAGCAATCCCCCATCGCCTGAGAGTTCGTCCTCTGTTGTTTTTCCTCGACTGGTTGTCAGCCCACCATTGTTCTCTAACGCCGCTCACAACGGGGATTCATTTGGGAAACATCAAAATGGTTTGGATCACTCCCCCACTGAAGAGCCACCAAGCATGGAAACAACAAGGTGATCAAATGTTTTATTGTTTCAGCAATTGTTTTCTTAAAACATTCATTAATTGTATCAATTCATTTTTGCAATAATTTTTTGGTTGTGCCCTGAACAAAGAAACCCTCATAGCTTTAAAAGAATTGCTAAACATCTCAAGCAGGTTTTTACAGTAAGCCTTAGAGAATAACTGCATGCATATGGAAGAAAAATAGTCTCATTTGGAATCTGCCTTTTTTTGTAAACCGAATTTCAAACACTGAATTTTTTTAACATCGTATTTTAAACACTGATTTTTTTACACTTTGAATTACTTACACTGAATTCATAACTGATAAAAAAAATTGCCTGCAAAAAATTCAGCTGCAAAAAATTTCCCTGAAAAAAATTCAGCTGCAGAAAATTTGCTTGCAAAAAGTTCAGCTGCAAAAAGTTTAGCTGCAAAAAGATTAGCTGCAAAAAAATTGCCTGCAAAAAAAATTCAGCCACAAAATATTCAGCTGCAAAAAAATTCAGCTGTAAAAATGTTGCCTGCAAAAAATACAGCTACAAAAAAATGAGCTAATTTCATTGGCTAGCTGCTTGACTGCATCCAGTGTAGATTGCTTTGCCTTGAGTTCACCAGAAGGTCAAGGTTTTTGCACCTGAATTTTTTTGCAGCAAAATTTTTTGCAGGCACATTTTTTGCAGGGAAATTTTTTGCAGCTGAATTTTCACCAGATGAAAATTAAATTTAAGGAATTCAATGTGTAAAAAAAAATACAGCGTTTAAAATTCTGTGTACAAAAAAGGCAGATTTCAATGAGACTGTTTCACTTCCATACATGCAATTGTTGGATTAAGCCGCTAAATGTTTGAAGTTGCTGCCTTATACAGCAAAACCTTAGGATGGAGTAACTGGGTGACCTTGGCCTACTCTGCTAACCCAAAGAACATGAATGAGTTCTCTGGTATCAGCAGCGGCAAAGCAGAAACACCCGACCTCACAACACCAGCAAGTCGTCCTCTTAGTGGCTATAAACACAAAGAACTTGTGCTTTTCAAGTGGTCTAGCCAAAGTCCAGACATAAAGTAACAGTTAATCTTTTGTATTTGGTTGCTCCAATTCTAGTTTCTCTAGAACCGGCTCCATATGCTGTTCTCCAACTCAACTGGGACCCAGGGAGTTCCGCTGGACGACCGTCAACGCCAGGAGTCGCCCCCCAATCAGGCCAAGGGGACGTCAGTTCTCACTGCAGTTCTCCAGGCAGGCTTCAAAGGCGTCAGTCCGTAGCCTACCGAGTCCAAAGGGACTGGGACGCCGGAAGAGAGGCCTGGGTCGCCATCATTGCCGAAGATCACCCAGTCCAACCATCAACACGCTTCAGCTGCCAGAGCCGGATTACGACACTGAGTTTCAGGGAATGGCAGGCAGTGAAGACAAGGAGATGGAAGAAACGGACCAGAACCAGAAAATCAATGATACAAACTCTCAGCCAGAAAGTTTGGAGAAGAAATGAGAGGTGGTTAATGACCAGATAAACTGGCAACATAGCTAGACCCGATGGGAGCTGTTCTTCAGAGTAAGGGGGATGGATCTTTAACATGTTCTGGTTTAAATTGTGGGTCTGCCAGCCTCTCGACACATATTTAAAAGTCAGGAGTTTGGGTTCAAAGGAGGACCTGGTGGTTCAGACCAAATTAATCTCTTATAACTCCTCATGATAGGATCTCTATGGTTCATGTTGAAGCTGCACTAAGGTTTAGTAAAAGAATAGAAAAAAGGCAGAGGGTGCAAAAAGAAATGTAATAAAAAGGAAACAACATGCTTGGTTAACAGGTTTTAATAATTCTAAATAAAATTAGAAGAAGTGGCAGAAGCTAAATCTGTGGATGCTTTTCTGTTCATGTTGATCAACTGCTGAGATAAAGACCTCTTGGTTGCCATCTAGTGGCCAAAGGAGAAACTGCAGTCTTTAATATGGCAATCTGGGGGTCAAAGAAGCAAACCTCCCCCTCTTGGTGTGAAGCTTGTTTTTTTTTTATTTTCATTTTCTTGACAGGACAAGAAAATCGTTAGAATTTGACAGTTTTGGCCACATCCAAAAATAGCTTTTGAGTATTAGTCGTTTGTTATAAATGAAGGCTCCTCTGGCTGGTAGAAGGACCTCGGCAAATGAAATTTATTGCATGAGAAAGGTACTCATCATTCAACGGGGTGTTTAGCCTGAGCAAAGCCAACACGGTCATGTCCTCTGTCAAAGATGCTGTAGTACTCCGTCAGAAAAACATCTCCTAGGATCCAGAGTGGACCTTCAGGGGAGACAATATCAATGGCCTGGAAGCCGCTGAAACACAGATCCCTGTTTCCAAACGTCTCCTGATGGATAAAGAAAAACAAGGAGGAAGCTTAAGGTGAAATTTCTGCATCACTAGAATTAAGAGTTAACTTTCCTAGGCCCTTTTTTAACGTATTAAAGCATTCAGTGTTTCTCCCTTTCAGATTTTATTGTTTTTGTGATGGAGTGCACTCTATTGTACTTTTTCTGTGTTTTTGTCAATCAGCATGCATGGGGGAAGGAAGAGAAGAAAACATCCTGACCTTTCTGACATACTGCTCTGATGTCAGGGTGTACTCCTTCCCTCCCAACAGAAATGTGACGTGAGGCAAACTGGACAATCTGCCGCAGTCAATGAGAAACTGAAAAAAACACATTAGGAGAAGAAAAGCTGCATCAGAAATTTGTTTTATATCGGAAGATGAACTGATTCTCATGCCTGGTCCTCTGGGCCCACAGACTGTCATGATTTAGATGCATCTCTGCTCCAGCACACCTGGTTTAATGGATTGCTTTACCTCCTCAGCCATTGATGCTGCAGAAGCCTTTTAATGACCCATTTATCTAACTGTGGTTGGTAGCAGCAAGAAATAATCTAAAAGACTAAAGGGCTGGTTATACTCCCGCAGCAGTGTGTCACAGTGAGCTTGTCTCAGGTATGACGCAAATATTTTAGATTTCTGCTCAATTTTAAAGTACTGCCTGCGCTATATTATTCTACGCCACAACGCAAGAGGGACGATCACGAAGAAGCTGTGGGTCTAGATACGGACGAGGCAGTGAGGAAGTGAAAATACATAAGGGGCAAGTTTGTACGACAACGGAGGGACATGAGGGCGAAAAAGAGCGGGGATCCAGGTGGAAAAATGGTCCCAGCGTTCTCGTGCACCTCGCTCTTCTAACTGGACCATTTCCAGAAGTCGTTTTCTACAATGGCGACCATACAAACAGAACAAGCCGGTAAGGTACCAAACAGGAAATACGCATAGTGTAGAGCGGATATAGATTTGACCAATCAGAGGCCTCCTGTCTGCGGCACTGTCTGCGGTCACCTACAATTTCGGAGAGGTGCAGCAGAGTGTCTGTGGAAAGGGGCGGGGCATATCTGCGTTAACTGCGACACACATGCAGAGGGTCTCGTTTCTGAGTATAATCAGCCTTAATGCCTGTGGAGCCTGAGATCCAGGGTTCAGAGTCATTACTTTAGCTTAGGTCACTGTGGCTGATTAATAAGGGATAAATTAATAAAAACAGCTGTTTCTACAAGTGTTCTTTCATTAGGAGCAGCTTTACCTCTCCAATATTTGTGGGCGTGGCTCCGATCAGCTGCTGCAGAGTCAGGATGTCATTGGTTGGTCCACCGATGAGGGAGGTTCCAGTATCAACAATGGCCTGGCATCCACGAGGACAGAAGGAGCTCACGCCTTGCACTGCCACACTATAACACGATCATTTCATACTGACATCTAGTGGTGGTGGAATAAATTGCACCTGCCTTTACATGAAATACTGTTGAAAAAAGTCACCTTTCCATCTTAATCTGCCAGTATCCTTTGGCGCTCACAGGCAGCCAGTGGACTGGTCCAGTGTACAGACTTTCATCTATTCCACCAAGCAGGAGTTCTCCTTCTGGGACGCTGGTCTTTGTTCTCCTGTAGATAAAAATCCCCATCAGTGATCCATATAATTTATATACAATAAATACCATGACTCTACAACCGCAATTCTTGACTGGAGTTTTTCTTATTATAGAATTTTAACTGAATGAATCAAAAACTGTAGCTTTATGACATCTCTCAACATGGTTAGATTGGCTGTTCTTGAATAAACCTTTCAAGGAACATGTGAGAGATTATCTACTTCTAAAAAAACAAAGAAGCAATACAGGTTTGTTGGTAGTTATCTTCAGGACTTTCTCAAAATCAGTATCAAGCTGGCGTTAATGCTTGAGAGCTTCTCTATGAAGCACTGTAGACCGGTTTCCTAAACTAGAACTCCTGGTTGGACCAATTAGTGAAGATTTGTCTCAAATGAGTCAATTAAATAGGAAATGCTCTAACCAAACTAGAAAGGTGTTGCTTGGGTACATAAGGACGACCATTTTTTTGTTTTCTTTAAACAATAAAGAAGTGGGAACATCAAATTAATGCATAGAGATGAAGCAAATTGGCCATTTGGGAGGATGCTGTTCTGAGGCCCCAAGCATAAAAAGCACCTGCTGAGGTAGAAGGAGAACACTGGCTCGTCCACTAGCTTCTGTGCCAACATGTTGTCAAAGACAGGATTTCCGAGGATCTCTGCCAACGACTGGTAGGCCAGTCCCAGAACGCCGTCAAATTTTGCCGTTACAAACGTAGCACCAGGTTCGTACACGGACTCCCCAAACTCTTGGTTCAAGGTGGTCAGCTCCCCTATCTAGCACAGATCACATTTAAAAAAAGGGGAATATTACACTTCAGTTCCCATTCACATTATGTAAAAAGAGATCCACTAGGGACTAACCTTCACCGTGTCCCGGCCCATCACTCCCAGCAGGTGCCCCGATCCATAGTGGATTCCAAATGTTCTTCCGTCATGGCGGAAGGAGCTGGATTCGAAAGCCTTGAAACGCCGATGCAACGCTGGAAACAGTCAGATACCAACTCATGACATAAGAGGACAAAGATTCACTCCATCAAAGTCAAATAAACTTCATTTTTTTATTTTGTGAAAAAGGGAGAGAAGCTCCCAAAATGAGGCTCAGTTCAAATGTTCCTAAATACACAGACCTTGAACTTCTTATCAGTTAGCAACAAACTGAATCAAAGTCATGCTGTCCTGACCGGAGAACATCTCTGTCCCTCTAATAAAAGAATAACAAACTCTAATCCAGACACTAAAGGTATCTGGCACTGTTGAACAGGGTAAATTGCAAGCCTTTATTGTCATACCACAGGCCTGGCTGACGCAGTAGGAAGATGGGACCCAGAGGTCAGCTGACCCGGTGTCAAAAATCACTGAGAAGTTCTGAGGTGGATTTCCCAGGCTGATTTCGCCGTAATACTGGGCCTAGGATGCAAAAGCACAGCGTTTACCAAACCAGACCTCTGCCACATATTCGCACACCAATAAATGAACCTACTAAACTCTTACATATTTATTTTGAAATAACTATTCCCTTTTAATATCCAGAAAACTGAGTCCAACCAATCAAAAAATTATTTGCACCCTGAGATATCTGAACCATCAGAAATGCAGTCAGTTAGCTGACTCTACAGAAAAGGTTATTGTCATGTTTTGTACAATAATAAAAAACAAGCCACAGCAGACCACACCAAAGCAATGCAACAATGGCTTGTATTGAAAAGCATGATAATGATGTCTTTATGATAGGCTTATTCACAGCATTTCAGTTAATTAGAGGGAAAGATGCTGATGAACACCAGAAACCAGCCAAGACTTCAGGGAGGTAGGTATGGACCTTGGTGAAAATGAAAGGGGTTGTCCAGCCAGTTCAAGTGTCCATGGATTGGTTCACATCTGCTTCTGCCTGCTACTGTAATCCTCTTTGCAATGGTCCCTCATGGTTCCCCCTATAGGTGATGGGCCCATTGGGGGTTGGCCCACATCACTCTTTCAGGGTTGGCCGTTTGGGGGTTGGCCCAGCTTGGTTTGGCAAGGAGAAACCCAATCACCAGGTATTCACCGACAAACCCCAACTCCAGGCCTGGCTTCAAGGTGAGGTACGGGCCAACATCACAAGCCTCAATCCCTTTGTCATTTTAAGGGCTTTTTGAACCGCTCTGTGTCTGGCCTGTCATCCAGAGCCTGTTTGCCTTGGAGGGCCTACCAGAGGCATTTAAAATGGCCTGATGGAAGGGTTTCAGAGCACTGAAGGTGGGTTCGAGTCGAAGGAGAGTTCATGCCTCAAGAGTTAAAGTATCTTAGTGTCCTGTTCACGAGCGAGAGAAGAATGAATTGGGAGATTGATAGAGCAATTGGAGTGGCTGCCAATACAATGGGACTTGGTCTGTAGTGGTGAAGAGAGCTGAGCCAAAAGGCATAGCTATTGACTTAACGGTCTGTTTACATTCCTACCCTCATCTATGCCATGAAATCTGGATCATGACTAAAGAATGAGATCCTGAACACAAGGGGCTGAAACTAATTTTCTCCAGAAGGTGGCTTGGCAGTCCTTTAGAGATTAGAGTTAAGGAGTTCTGAGCTGAGGCTCAGGGTAGAGTCGCCTCTCCTCCACATCAAGAGAGGTCAACTGAGGTAGCTCGGACATCTTTTTCAGATGCCACCGGGATACGTCTTTCTCGGGAGGTGGTTCAGGCACATACCTACAGGAGGACCAGGGGACGCTCCTAGAACTTGTGGACAAGGTTATGGATGTTGTTGGACTCAGAACAACTCAGATTTGCCAAGCAGAGGTGGAGGAAATGTCTGGGGAAAGTAAACACTTGAGCATTTAATTTTTATAAATGTATAAACAAAAAAAAAGACCATAAATATGTTGCCTGGAAGTTAGTAAGGAATCAAAATAAATACAAAATTAAACCATATTATAAACCTGTATTTATAAAATTGGGATTGGTCCTATAATCACATTTAAACATGATGAATTGGGAACAAAAATTAGAGAAAGACTGACTTAATTAGTTTTACTTTGTTTTCATCAAGACACCTGAGCTGCTTTGATGAGCTCCAATAGCTCAGTGTGAAAAACAGCTGATCCCTGGCTGCTCTCTACATCCAGTCTGTTCCTCTGCTTGGTTTGGATGTTTTGTCACAGCTGAAGGTGAACTCAAATATACAAAAAATAAACATACTTTTTCGTTAATAAAAACCTGTTTAATTTTGCAGTTGGGTCCTCACAAAGCAAAACAGATCTCAGCCCTATTTTATTTTACTACCTAAGGGGGGCCTGGTTTCATGACTGACTCCTGGCCTCAAAAAATCTCCCAGTCCGGCTCTGTCAGCCCGGGAAATAAAGCTAAGAACAACTGCTTCTTCGAGATGTTTAAAGTCAACAAAGTAGACATTTTAGAGAGAATGTTATAAAGTCCTGATCTCTGTACTATTGAAGATATAAGTGATAACAGCAGGCAACAAGGCTGATCCATTTACAGCAGTGGTGTGAGGAGAAACGGGCTTTTGTCAAAAAAGAGATACATCTAGAAAACAGTGACCTCTATAGGTGTTGTTAAGCTACTCTAAATTATTTAACTAAAATGTAATTCAATTCAATTCAGTTTATTTCTATAGCGCCAATTCACAACACGTCATCTCAAGGCACTTTACAGTTCACCAGACCATAGAGTCAAATTCATTCAAAGTTTTCATCTTTGTCTGTGTAATGATGAGAATATGATATTTAAGGTAGAGCATAACCATCAGGTGGAAGGAAACTACTTTAAAAGTCTTTAAAAATAAAAAAAATAAAATTGTGGTTTGCATTCTCTTTCTTCTTTTTGTCGAAGGTCTTTGGTGTTTTATCTCCTTCTGTTTTGCATGTTTGAAGACACTCAGTCCAATTGGACATAAAACATCAAGTCCTGCCACAGATTTCCTTGGAATTAGGTCTGGACTTTGACTAGGCCATTCTTAAATGTGAATCACTGTTTGTCGTCACAGTGGAACAGTTTTACCTCCCGTTTAATAAATAGGCCCTGATTCTTATTGGTCCTGGTCTGCCTTCACTTACATCCATGAAGTTGTAGATCTTCTCACTGGAGCGTCCGAGTCTGAGTGACGCCGTCCCGGGTGGGAAGCACTGAGCGTAGCGGCGGTTAAACATGTCAGGTCTGTGGTCCTTCAGGAATTCCTCCAGCAGGCCCTGGGCTCTCAGCTGAGTACGGATGGAGGGGACCCGCCTCAGAGGAACCCTGATGAGATAAACCTTTAAGATGTGACATGCTGCTTTTGTCTAGGTCCCTGAAAACTTGATGTCCCTGTTAAAAACAGCCCATCCAGTTCGAATGTCTTTATATGGGGCATCAAAGAAGTCTGAGGTTCTTTCATCAATGATTCTCAGGGAAAAACTGAATTGTTTTCATTTTAAAAGCTTAAAATACAGAAAAAAGGATTCAGCTGGCTTAGCCTCCTTCACCTTAAAAAAAGATACAACTTGGAAATCCAGGCAGAAGTTTGGATGCAAAGTGTTCGTTTTCCTACCTGACCGTGGCAGAGCCCATCCATGTGGACAGCAGCAGGAGCAGCAGCCTCAGCATGTCGGTCCAGGTCAGTGCGACACACTGCTGGTCAGCAGATGTGCCAAAGGTTTATCAGAGCAACTGGCTGCTCTGATTGGATGTCATACAAAAGGGAGAAACCCCTCCTTTAAACAGGAATCAGCTGCTCTCTGGCGAGAATCAAACCAATCTGTTCAGAAGACTTCAAATTCTAGCTGCTAACAGAGAAAAAAACTCTTTTAGAGCTACACTTTAATATACAACCATGTATCTTTCATTAACAGAAAGATTCAGTTTCTTTCCCCAAGAATCAGAATAAGTGGAGAAAAAAAAAAGTTCTTCCAATTTTTAAAGATCATGATTTCCACAGCAGATGCATTAAAGCAAACCAAAATTAGTCTTGGGGTTTTGAAAAACAATAGGTAAAAGATGCAATAATAAGAAGGTATCTTTATGCTGATCAACCGTCATGCTTCTGTGATGCATGTTCAGGAGAAACGTAGAAAAACACTGCAGCTGCATCCAGAGATGAAATTTAGATCCTGCAAATGGAAACGTTGTGCAAACCTAAACAAAAAAAAAAGAAAAAAAGAAAAAAAGAGTCTCTGGATGTTACCTCATCTTTTCCGGTTGGACTCTAAATGAAAGAGCATCCAGGTTCATCTAAGTAACCTCGCCAGCTTTGTAATACTGAACATCATAAACAGGACTGCACAGTGGAGCAGTTGGTGGAAAAGTCCTGGGTTTGAATCCCAGCCTGAGGTTTTTCTGCATGGTTTCCCCGTGCATGCATGAGTTAACTCTGGGTACTCCAGGCTCTGCAAATAACAAACATTAGTCTTACTTCTGTTTTGTTTTTATTCAAAAGGGAATAAGCACATTCAGAGTTTATCACCTTCAAGGTGCAAAGTGGTGAAAGAAAAGTTTCTGAAATAAAAAAATAAAAAAACCAAGGGGTAATGCTAACTGTTTAAAAAAGGCACAAAGGAAACCAGCTCTATTTGATAAAGAATGGATTTAGATTAAGACAACCTGCAGAGGACTTGAAGTCTGGGGCGTCTCAGCAGCATCAAACATGTTAGAATAGCCTAGTCAAAGCCCAGGCCTAACCTGACTGAGCTGGAACTGTTTTCTAACGAATGGGAAAGAATGTCAGTCTGTAGATTTTCCAAACTGGTGGAACCTATGGGGTAAGATAACTGTCAAAAATATAGGCCTAGGTCAGATTTTTTCAAATAAGTCCATAAATGTGGAGAACTGTAAAATTTGTATTTGCTCCTAGTCGTCAGATCTTACATACATGTGACATCAGATGTTTCATCTGTGAGGGTGCAATGTTAGAAGTTAGATGCTGTTCTTTTTACATCTCTTTGCAGGTGATGAAGCAGACTGAAGATGTTTTATCGTCATCTCCCTTTTATCTCCTCTTTCTTTCATCTTTTTTTCTGTTTTTCCTTTCCTGTTCTACTTACATTGTAGTGTCCATATAATCTGTAAAACACCCTGCATCAATTATAATAAAGCAATTTATATGCATAAATCAAGCGGAACACTATGGTGATAGCCGTACTACTCCTCTTGTGAAAATAAAATCTGTTGGGCTCTTTTTGGCATCAAGACAATTATTCTTATTGCCACATTGCCAGACAGGACACTGTTAAAAAAAAAAAAAAACACAAAATTAAATCACATGCTTATGAGTATGAATCACAAATAGATACAAATCAAAAATTTTTGAGAACGAACAACAAATTTACAATTACGAATCAAACTTACATTCCCTAAATTTGTGATTCAGACTTTAAAATCTGTGCTTCTATTTTTACAATCAGTTTTAACTTGTTTTTGTAGGTTTTAAACATCTGATGTCACATGTATGAATGAGTTGGTAAGGTAAAAATACTAAATTATTGATTTAATTCACGAGTTCAGACACCTCGGCATACATATCTTGACAGTTGTGTTACCCCCATAGAACACAAACAGAAAGCGGTTCCAAAAAGGACCGACTGTCGCTGAATCTGGATCACTTTGTTCTGTTGACAGTTTGGTGGAGTAACGTTCAGGTGTGTTGACACAGTGAGGTCTCAGTCACTGTGACCTACAAAGGAAGAATGTTGCATCAGGCAGAAAGGTGAACCTTCCTTTCATAATCCAGAGAAAATTCAGAAAAAGGAAAGAAAGTCATCATGCTGCAGATTTATTAGGAAAAAATATGAACCAACTGAAGCCAGATGAAGGAAATTCCTGGAAACGGCTGCATTGGGTGTGGAAAAAAAAGACAAATCTTAATCTGTCCTGCTGTAAGAATTTAGACACAATCTGAACAGAAGCTTTGCTGCCCTGAACATTCACAGGAAGAGTTTTACAAAGGTTATTTGTAAATTTCCGGCCCCCAGCGTTTGTATTGTCATTATACTGTCACAAGTAGATAGCAATGAAATTAACTCTCTGCATTTAACCCATCCCCTTAGGGAGCAGTGGGCTTCCATTGTGCGGCGCACAGGGAGCAAGGTAGGGCAGGGGTCTTCAATGTTTGCCAGCTCAAGGACCCCCTAATTATATATATTGTATGAAATGTTCTATCAAACTGGTCCTATAGTCACTCTATTACAGATGGAGTGATGTAATGAAAGTAATTCCTCCCTGGGATTATTAAAGTATTTGTGATTCCTGGTTGATGGGACAGGTGTTGTGAATGAAACGGTGTCCAGCTTGAAAGAGCTCCTGTGTGATGCTGAATGTGAGCATTGATGACTGAAAGACATCTACTGCCTCCATTTATCTGTTTACTACAGTGTGTTGAATTCATGTTAATGTGGATTTAAAGATATTTCAAGTAGTGGAAAAAATTGCAGGAAGTTTTGCAGGAATTGTAAAACTTTCACGACCCACATGCAGTACCTTCTGTGGACCCCCTAGGGGTTGCGGGCCACCTGTTGCAGACCTCCGGGTGTAGGGGTCAGAGATCCAGAGTGGCAGTCCTTGGGAGTGGGGCTCAGACTCAGAACCTCCAAGCCCTAGGCCCAAACCACTGCCCAAAGCAGGCATTAGCATGAAGGGTCTTGCCTAAGGACCCAAACTGGCAGCTCATTCCCTCCAGCTGGGATATGAACCAGGCTTTCTGTATGCAGGGTGGTGACATACCACTTGATCTTACCAGCCAGTTTTAGGGGTCTGGGATGATGTTGCTGATGAACGTATTAGCGACAGATGAGGGGCTGATGAGGAGGATTTAGCCTATTAAGGCCAGATGGTTTTACAAGTTTCACTTGATATCATACAAGCAAATAAATCCAGAACACTACAGTGATCAGGTCTTAATGCAAATGTCCAATACCTGTCTAAAAGTGACAAAAAATTGATTTTACTCTAGTCTAATCAGTACTACTGTTAATAACATGTCTGATTTATCTTTGAAGGAACACGGATGCAGAATAATGAATCTCTCCCTACAGTACCTCCCTAGACCACTAGGAGTTTATGCTTCAGGCTGATGAACTCTGCTCTGTGGAGAAGGGAACATTGTGAATTAATCCCAATTTTATTTCTCTGCATCAAACAGTAGCAGTTTATCTGCAGGGGAATGTCTGCCGTCTCTACACACTTAAATACCACAAAAACCAATGGCTGCTTGCAATCAGCTGGTTTTAAGGAAAACTTTTTAATCAGTCCAGATGATCTGATTGGAGGCGCTAGTTTTATTTTCTGCTTCTATAAGCAAAAAATAAATTTAATTTCTGCTATAAAGGAACACAACATGGCTAGGGAGGGTGTATTTGATGGAAAGTTAAGTGGAAGAAAAAATTGACAAAATTAATCCAATTAACAGGTTTGGACAAAAGGTTTTCCTTTTTAACTAAAGAGGATCATTACTGATATTTCAATTTATTAAAATGAAGACAAAAATGAAAGATGATTTTTAGGTTATAATTAAAAATATCAAAAACATTTTTTGATCCCTAGATTAGCAGATATTTAAAATTCAAACCAGAAGTTAAAATGCAAACTTCATTAAAACTGAGACTCAGACAACTTTTTTTTTCCGCTTTCGTTTATTTCAGTAAACAAAAAACATCCAAACTTCCTTTCTAGATGTGCTGGACAGCGAAGCGTAACCAGAGAAGCTGCGAACTGATGGGATTTCAGCCGCTGGTGTGACTGACAGGGGAAACAGAATGTGAACCACAGAGGCGATAAATAAATCTCATCCGTTTGTCGTCTGACTGCCGGCTCTAGCAGGGGTGCTGGTCAGGGACTCTCTTCCTGCAACAGCAGAGAAAATCAAAAACGATCAGATGAGCTGAAACAGGCGGAACAGAGGTTTGCAGATGTGAGAGATCAGACTAACTCTCACCTGGGAGCAGCTTTGATGATGTTGTCCACCCTCAGGATCATCTCGGCCGCCTCGGAGGCGCTCAGCAGCATCTGACGCTTCACCTGGAAGGACTCGGTGATTCCGAGCGCCACCATGTCTCCTATCGTGCCTGCGGACATGTCTGCAGGAAGAGAACGCCGCGGTTAGCTCCTCTCGTCAAAAACTCGCCAAGGATTCTGGTTCTGATCCACTCACCCAGACCGTATGTGGTCTTGTTCTCCTGGTGTGCAGCTCTCAGCTGAGCCACCAGGTCGGCGCTGTCGTAGCCGGCGTTGTCAGCGATGATGGTCGGCAGCTGAAGGAGGAAACCAACAGAATTATGTTTCGCTCTTTAATCTTTTCCAAATAAAGTCTTTGATTCACAGAGAAACGGACGCACCATCTGGAGAGCCTTGGCGAAAGACTCCATGGCAACCGCCTCCTTTCCTGGCGTCCTGTGAGCAAGATCGCTCACCACCTTCGCCATCAGCATCTCAGAGCAGCCTGGTTGGGGCGATAGGGAGTCGATGAGGGATGATTAGCGACTACAGATGGAAAAACTTCCGTTCTGACTGAATCACTCAAATTAAATCCTCTCAAAAGGTGATTTTTTGTTTCTTCCAAAAAAACTCAGGAAATTCAAACCAAATGAAAATAGTTTGGAATGTTTCACTCTACAGGTCAGGAATCTTAAAGAATTAATGTTTCAAATATGGAGAAAAATAAATTCTTAACGCTGAAAACGTGTCGATAAAACAGCAGAAAGAGGGTTAATCTGCGTACCTCCTCCGTAAACGGTCCGCGGCTCCTTCACGGTCTGAGCCAAAACACACAGGGCATCGTGCAGCGAGCGCTCGGCCTCGTCCAGGATCTGCTGGGTCGCCCCCCGCAGGACGATGGTGCAAGCCTCACCTGTGAGGAGGGCGGGGTCAGAGGGTAAAGTCTTACTGACGGACATTTAGGGGAAAAGCAGATTCAGTCTGCAGCAGAAGGTCAAATATCTTTACTGTATGGAACAACAGGACAACAAAAAAAAAAAGAAATATATATATATAAATATATCTAAGGCATAACTTATTAAAAAAGGTTAGTAAATTATAGAAATATAAAAAAATAAATGCAAAAAGTAAACAATCATGACCTTGATCACCTATTTATATTTTTAATAAACCAGTTTTTTGTCTGCATTCTGCTTTTAATGTGTTCAGGTGCAGATCTTTAGTGCTGCTGTCGATCCACAGTCCTGCAGGATTTCTGAAGCAGATTTCAAATCAAACTAAAGGATCAGTTAATAACCGCAGCAAAGCACATCTCTGACACAGAAACAAACTGAGGCAGGAACTAAACAGCATCATGTTTATGAGTCCAAGTTCATCCCTAGAAATAAACAATTTCACATCAATTCACCCAAATCTCCTCAGCAGCAGGTTAGAAATCCAGAAGCGTTTTCTTCCTAAAAAAACAACAAAGAGGATCTAAGTGCTCGTACCCATGGCGACGCCAGAGAAGTGGATGAGGGTGTCCTCGCCGATCATCACCTCCTCGATCAGCTTGCAGTGCCCGAGCTTCACCATCTCTGGGTGGTCGAAGGTGGAGGCGATCTCACCGCCTAAAGGTCAATGCATCAAACTGTCATTTTTTCCAAACAGCATCATCGGTTCTTATAACCAGGCAGCAGAAAAACATCCAATGGATCTGATAAGGAAGCTTACCAGTAACCAGCGCGAGGCGCTCTACGCCGGAGAAGTCGGCGTGCTCGATGGCCATGACGCCCGCCTGAGCGAACAGCTGCTCTGGATAGTTGTAGATCAACTGTCTGTGAGGAAGAGGAGACGCATTCAGTGAAGTACAAACATACAGACCTGCAGAAAAAATGTAATCTTCCATAAAGGCTTGATACTTATGCCCCACTTCCCATCTGAAACCATCCATGCAGAGTTCAGAGCTTGGATCAGTTAACTGTGCCGAGCTTAGTTCTTATGACCGTTTACACATCACGCTAACACGGTTCCTCGCCTCCCATCAGCGGTCCACCATACTACAGCTCTCAAGGCGGGAATTACACAAATAAAATGGCGGCTCACATTCAGAAACTTAAGGCTGGTTTATACTCAGAAACCAGGTCGTCTTGTGTTTGTCGCAGTGAATGCAAATGTGCCCCGCCCCTTCCGCAGACACTCTGCTGCACCTCTCCAAATTTGTAGGTGACCACAGACAGGAGGCCCCTGATTGGTCAATTCTACATCTGCTCTACTCTATACGTATTTCCTGTTTGGTACCTTACCGGCTTGTTTTGTTTGTATGACCGCCATTGTGGAAAACGACTCATGAAGCTGAACCAGCTAGTAGAGCGAGGTGCACGAGAACGCTGGGACCCTTTTTCCACCTGGATCCCCGCTCTTTTTCACCCTCATGTCCCTCCGTTGTCACACAAACTTTCCCCCACTTCCTCCTTGGCCGTATCTAGACCCACATCTAGTTCCTGATCGTCCCTCTTGCTTTGTGGCATGAAATAACAGTGCAGACCACGCTTCAATATTGGGCATAAATCAATAATATCTGTAAGCCTCAGTGCGA
Organism: Cyprinodon variegatus; assembly: GCF_000732505.1. Classification (NCBI taxonomy): domain Eukaryota; kingdom Metazoa; phylum Chordata; class Actinopteri; order Cyprinodontiformes; family Cyprinodontidae; genus Cyprinodon; species Cyprinodon variegatus. The sequence goes on from NW_015150690.1 coordinate 687,579, forward strand.
CACACTGCTGCGGGAGGATAACCAGCCCTCTATATGCCTGGATATCATCCTCCACTCAGCATCATCCCAGGTCGCACCACGCTCTTTTGATGCCGTTTATTGTTAAAAGGCTGAGAAGAATTTTATGCTGTGAACAGGAGATCTGTGAATTACAAAGCCGGACACGGCGGAAAATATGAGTCAGCTGACTGTAACTAGGAGATGACTGAGCCACAACTTAACCGTGCCGAGCCCTGCTGCTGAGCCAGTACTAGAAATAGCATGGTTTGAAATGCAATACATACAAAACAATATGTGAGCCACCTCCTGTTAGTTGCATTTTTAGTCGTAAATACCTTTTGCACAACTGGATTTTTTGTGCTTTGTTGTGGGTGGTGATTCAAAAAGTTTTGTAAAAGACAAGGAACAGGACGGGCAAAGTAATCTATTTCCTCCTGCTCTCATCTCTCTCGCCATGTTTCTCCTCAGCCGCACTGACATGTTCACTGCTCGGTTCGCCGTCGCCTCCACTACAACCAGACATCCCAAGTTCCAAAAACTCCTTTCAGGGAGATGCTTAATGAAGATAAATTGTGCCTTCATCATTAGTGGATTAGTTATACAGTGAAGTTCACAAGAGGGCCAGTTAAATTCAGTTTGGTTCAGGTAGATATTTCATAATGCAGAAAATAACAATCTTATAGTACAATTTATTTATGATGCTTTATAATAATAAATAAGTGCCATAATATATTTGCTTGAATGCTTGCATTAATTATCTGTGCCCATGTTTTTATAAAATAAATAATTGCCCAAAATTGCTCTGTGCGCTCGCATTTTATTTGGTGCCCTATTGTGCCCCTGTATAGTAGTGGGTCAGATGACGCCCCTGGCCGCACCGTGCGCCATACATGCACACTCCATCATTCTTCACCTTCACTAGACATGAATACACTTTCTGCTGCAAAATGAGGAGACTGTAAAAGAGTAAACTGAAACTTATTGGCTTATTTTTCTGACTGATCCAATCAGCTCTCTGATCAACCAGCCGCCTGGAACGCTGGTTGAACAGAGCATCGCTTTGGACAGATGCGCTGCACATGTTTGACCAGCAACATCCTCCTCACACCCCACTCTCTAAATGTGCAGGGTCATCTTTGAGCACCATTTCACTTTTCTTTCACCAGTTCACCACAGTTCTTACAGCAGTCCAAACTTTCTCTGCTCTCTTTTTCTCATCATCTTCTCCTTCTTTCCCATCGCCCGGCTTGCCACAGGTTTGCCTGCTGTGTCTAAAAGTAGCAGCAGCAGCAACCCAGACTGACAGCAGCTCATGTGATCATTTGGATCACGTGTAACATGGAGCCCGACTCTCTGGAAGGCTTTACCGTATTAACAGGAGAAGCGGCGCAAGTGAGATTGGACACTGCCTTCGGACCACATGCGGTAATTTATAAATGTTTGAAATCAGGTTGGGTCTGGATTAGCCAGCAGGTGGGTCCGGATCTGGACCGCGGTCCACTAATCTGGGACCTCTGGACTAGACGTTCGGACACTCATTTAAAATGGCGTAACCACTACATGGTGATTAGGGCGGACGTTCAGACACAGGCTTAGTTTTCCTTTCCTAATTCCGATGCCCAGTTTCCCAACTGAAGAAAAGCTACCGAATACCAGCAAAGAAAAACCTGCAGGAGTGTTTGCATCCATCCGTTTGGACGGCGGCATTCTGGTTTTTTTTACCTGTTGATGAAGCAGTTGATGCCGTGCTTCAGGATTCGCTCCACCTTCTCCTTCATCTTCTGTTTCTCTGCCTGCTCGATCTCGGCCACCTTGGCTGTGGAGTCGACGCGGACCCTGGAGCCGAAGATCTGGCAGAGGTTGAACATGAACCAGCGTTCATTCTTTCATCCAGAGCCCAGATAAAACACTCCTTCCCATGGCGTGTTTTCCTACCTTGATCTTGTCCGTGTCCATGCCGGTGTTGGCGATCAGGATATTTGCGTTCTCCAGCCTCTTTGGTTGGTTCACTCCGATCTTCTTATCCAACAGGAAACCTGAGCAGAAGTCACCAAAGACATTATCATCACAGCTCAGCGACCAATCAGGAATGAGAGCCGTCTGTCCGCCTCACCTTCGTCCAGGTAGGAGTCGGTGAGGCTTCCTCCCAGCTTCTTGATGACGTGGATGGCCTCCAGGTTCCCGGAGCCTTTCAGCCTCATCACAGCGTCCACGGCCAGCTTGGAGAAGTGATCTTTGTGGTGAGTCAGGAGTTTGGAGGACAGCGTGGTACGGGCAATGTTAAGCAGGTCTTCCTGGAAACGATCCGGGTCGTTGCTATGGAGACAAAGCAACAGTTTCACATCCCATAAGAAAGAGATTGTTGATCCTTTTTACATCCTCAGTCTGAGATTTATGCTTCCCAGTGGAAATAAAAAGCTTTTTCTGCTCCTTTTGTACTTTTAAATAAAATCAGTTTATTCTGCTCACAGCAAATTTCCATGACCCTTCCTCTGAGAAAACTGAAACATAAGCAAGTTCATTTTTTATGTAATAAGTGGATTTTCTCTTGATTTGAGCAGAACCTAAGGCAAGATTTAAAGTTAGAATACAAAATAAAACAAACGTAGCGTATAATATCTAATCTTATCTAATTTTAAGCAGCAGCAGCTGATCAACTTATTCACCTGCTCAGACATTTTAACCCGTTTTCAGATCAGAGTTTGAAGTCTTCGTTCGCTGCTTTGTTAAAGGTCACAACTTTCTAAAAAAAAAAAGCACGGCGTTGGCTGAATCATGACCTGCTAAACTAACCAAGTTACTATATTAAAACTTCTCGTTTAACCCAGAAATGTTCAAAGCAATTCTTTCGTTTATGCCCCCGTCATCCAATGTCGATTTAGACCAGCGTTTGCCAGACGTACGGGAAATCTGGCAAAACGCAGGCATACGTTGGACATAAGTTACAGGCAAGTGATCGGATTGTTGACATACATTAAGTCTAAGTTACTTATAAGTCGTGGCGTCTAGCTTATACAAAACCTATGAGTAACATGTGCGTAACTTATCAAGAATTAATCTCCAACGCATATCAACGTATTTGTCGTGTTTCAGAAGACAGCTGAACGTGTTTCTAACTCCCAGCTACTGTTTAATGACGTATTGGCAGCGTTTTGGTATAAAGGAAGTTAACAGGAAGGAACCGTTAGTTCTCCTCCAGACTGCATCTCCATCATAGGGTGTGAGAGAAGGTGAGTGTGATGGATCCTCCCTGTGTTCACGTCCACGACCAACAAACTTCCTACATGACGCTGAATCTGCTGCGACTGCAAACCTCTGTTTTTCTTTATTCTTTTTAACTTGAGGTTAAAAGCAGCCAGGTTAATACCGATCAAATACATCTTTTTATGCAGCACGGGCGCATCGCTGCCCCCCTCAGGACACGGGCTTGTTTTCATGGGCATTACGCTGCCGTGCGTTATGCATAACTTAGGCTGTCGTTAAGGAAGTGATGTTGATTTATATAGCACCTTTCACAGACAGAGGTCACAAAGTGCTTCACAAAAATTAAATACAAATAAAATATATTTACAGTCACAAAGGAGATGGTCATAAAACAACACTTAATCTACTGGAATTAAAATGCTTTCTTAAACAGGTGTTCAGTTCACTCTTAAAAACAGAATCAGTTAAGCCCAAGTAAAGCACAAGATCGCTCCAAAGAGCCGGAGCGACCGCCAGACGCAAGTTCTGGATTTGTTATGAATACTCAATGTGTACGCCCACAACTGAAAAAATACATAGAAAGTTCAGCATTTTAGGAGATTCTGGGGTGTCAGGCAGACGCTGGCTAACTGGTCTAACTCGGTGTGATAGGGGCTTAACAAAAATGATCAGGGTTCTGCTCCTCCTAACAAAAAACAGCTGTTGGTAAAACACAGACAGTCATGTGATTTTTTTTTTATGTACAAACAGGCAGAAAGGAAGCAGAACGAACACCGTTTAAGCTGATGTTTCTATGGCTGTAGCATCACAGCTGATGTGCGTTAAAGTCGGATTGTTTACGAGAAAAGAAGTCGTTACACGAGTGTCAGGTTCAATGTTTGAAGCTCTACATATTGAAACACGTCACAACAGAAACGGAGAAGGAAATATTGATGTGTGTGAAGATTTAAAGGCTGATTATCACAGTTCCATGTTTCACCAACCAGGACCGCTGCTCATCTGCAGGTCACATAAAGCGGATGTTTACTTAGCAGGAATGGATTCAGAGACGTTTCCCCACCTGTGGTCTGCAGCACCCTCCCTTAGAGCGTCTCTGGCCACCTGGGTTGCCTTCCTCCACCCGGCAATGATGGTCTGAGGGTGGATTTTCTTGGCAATGAGAAGCTCTGCCTCCTGCAAAGGGGGGATTAAACAGCAGGATTATCAGCAGCAGCATGAAATCAACCTTTAAGGCTGCAGTTATTGTTTTTACCCTCAGCAGCTCGGCGGCAAGCACGGTGACAGAGGTCGTTCCATCCCCGACTTCATCGTCCTGAACCTTCGACATGTCTGCAAACACACAACATCCCCATCAGTTCCTCTGCTTAGAGATGGTAGAACGAATCCGGGTCAGCTTCTGTATTTTCTTTTTATTCTTAAATATCAGATACTTTTACAGAAAAAAGGTAAAAATGTAAAACAGAAAATTAGAAAGTATCAGTGCTAGATTGAGCTGGGGGGGGGTTTGAGCAGTCGGAAGGGACAGACATGGGGTCTGATAGGATGGATAGAAACGGATGGAAGAAGGATGAAGGGATGACAGACAGAGCTATGGAGGGAATTTTGTTCCATTATTGTTTCCAGCAAAGCGCAGACTTTGTAAATGGAAATACTTAGTGTTTAATCAATTCATCATTTCTTATTACTAAATTTGTTCTTTGAAACTTAGTATTCTACTTTTTTTTCAGATTTTATTTTTGAATTTTGTTTCAAGAATTGTTTTCGGAGTTTTATAAAGTGCTCTTTTTTTTTTTAGATCAAGTTTTCCAGATCAAATTCTCTTCCCTTTCAGCCCAATCCCAATGCTCCCTTTTGACCAATAAAAATGTTGTACTAACCAATAGAAACGCATCTTCACATCTCACACCAGAGCGAAGCCCGCCCCCAGAAGTGAACAAAATGTGATCAATTTGTCACATTTAATCAGAAAGTGTAATAGAAAACAGGAAAAATTTTGGGGAAAATTTTTATTTGAAAATATAAAATATGTTCAATAAATTATGAAAAAAAATCTAAAATCAGAGAAAAAAAAAAAGTTACTCTAGAAAAAAACTAGTTATTGCTTTATTTTTAAATCTTCAATTTGCAAAATGTGTTCTTTGCACCAATAATGGAACAAAATTCACCCCATACAGAAAGAGATTAATGATGGGAGAGGTGATAGACAAGAAGTTGAAATAACTTCTAGAAAGTATGGAAGCTTTCAAGGTCTAGAAGTCAAAAACAATTTCTATTCCTCGTTTCCATAATTATCAAGACCTGAAACAACTCAAGCAGGAAGCAGATATTTTACTGAATCTGTTGAACATCACAAACTTCTGATCGTATAATACGTGAGTCGTGTCCCTCTAACTTATAAACAGATTTACTCAACTGGAAACATAGAACCCATAGACAGGTTCTGATTAGAGAGCGGGTCGGGCCTCCGTTGCTTTATGGGTTATGATAAATGTTCAGGAAGGTTAAACAGAAGAGACCTGGAAAAGCTGTAATTTCTCAGCTATGGAGATACAAGTTCCTGTCTGCAACAACATTCACTCACCAACCAGGACCTTTGCAGCAGGGTTGTCCACCCCGATGGCCTTCAGGATGGTGGCGCCGTCGTTGGTCACGGTCACAGTTCCGCCTCCGCTCAGCAGAATCTTATCCTGCAGAAGGACCGCTGCAGGTTATTCACCAGGCAAACCTGAGATATTTCAACTAACTGATTGGTTTCGGAGAGCAGAAGCAGAGCTCCAGGTTCTGAGGGGACTCACCATCCCCTTTGGGCCCAGAGTGCTCTTCACCAGATCTCCAATGGCGATGGCACCAACAAAAGATGACTGAAGATGAAAATATGGAAAGTTAGCATTTTAGCAACCTAATGGAAGGTCATGGAAACCAAAAAGCACAAATATATATTTTTTTAAAACCCACCAATCGTGCAGTTTCTGCTTTTTCTTCATCAGCTCCATGTCTGAAGATATTCATTGGGGCCATGGATAAGGACGCCTGAGGAACAGATTTAGGTTTAATTAACAAGTGATGCTGAAAACTATTTTCATTTTAACACTAGGACTCCCAGAGTTGTGGTCCTGGTAGAACCCCCACAGGCCATCGATTTGACATTTTTCCCAATGGAACGCATGAGTAGTGATGATGTCATCAAGTGAAACGGTTCTAGTGTGCCATATAAACCCATTCTGGATATGTTAACCATAAAACATGTCAGATTTTTAAAAAGGATGTATTGTATGTTATTATTCAAGGTGTAAATGTTTTAAAAATAAATCAGTAAAACAAATAAGACTGTTTTACTACACAGGTTCGATGTTTGAAACTACAATTTTATTTACAGAAATTGATTGATTGATCACCCCCGCACATCACCTTTTCACATTTATGCTGAAGCACCTGGCGGCTCTCTGGAGGTCATGTGATCGGCACCCAACTGTTTTATCAGTTCAAGGATAAAATCTCTGCATAAGACGGTGACGTCCAAACAGTTTCTGAACAAAACCAACGCGTTTATAGCTGCTATGTCCAGGAGATCGTAAAAGAGCCACAAGCCACCTTCATGTTGGAGCTTTTACAGAATCCTTTCTAATCATCTGATCCGACAGATCCACGTCGACCTGTTACAGCAAACCACGGGCTCTGGTTTTGTTTTTGGTGTACCCAAGTGTACCGGCTGAGGTGTGAGCAATGCTAACCAAAAAAAAAAGTCTCTATTGTCTGATGGGTCACTGACACGTCTGCGTTTTCTGGGGTGGGTGAACATCCTCTGATTCGCTGTCAGAATCTGAGCTGCTTCTTACCTCATCCGTCTCTCCAGCTCAGTCCGAATCGCTATCATAAATACCATGTGAAGCATTTCTAAAGCCTGTTTCACTGTTAGATTTCTTCTGAAAGCCATTTTTCCATATTAGCCAAAGAGTTCTAGGTGGAAAGTTGGTTGCTAGGCAACGGTATCATAAATGATGGCCTTTCTCTAGCCTTTTAACATACGGCTTTACGATCAACCGGAAAAAGTTCTGCGCAAATATATCGCAATATATCTGACGACATTATTTTTACAAACATTTTTAAATAAAGCATTTTAAATGCCCCGATAATCACATGTAATTACTTTTAATGCCAATTAAGGCCCTAATCTATAAAATAATAATTAAATGACTTTTAATGACTTGCAGAAACCCTGAGTAATTACCAGAAGCTGATAGCGTTTTGCTCCTGTCTGTGCGGAGCAGAGTCCCAGCCTAAATTTAAAGTTTAAAAACCACATACCCTCTCTTGTGACCTACATAAAAAAGCTTTTTTTAAATACATTTAAAAATTGACATTTTTAATTATAATTTCACACTTTAGCTGAAATGTCTAAAATGATATTATTACTGGTTTAATAACAGTAACATTCTCAGTAACTAATACTGGTTAATAACGCTGAAAGATTATTGATGTACAATATTTTGTACTGATTTTATCACCATTAAAAGTAAAGATTGTCAAAATAAAAACAGGCTATAAATGTATTTTTTTTAAATCCCTATATAGAAGCATTTTATTCTTGTTATCTCTACATTTACGTAAAGCATGACCTGTTGCCTGTGAAAGACAGTAATAGACTTCCTAATTCATCTGCTGCAGGAAGAACAGAAGGCATCAAATGCATCGACTGACAGTCAACTAGCTTCTGATAAGTCAAAAAAATAATGGTCATTTTAAAAGCCACACAAGTTTAAATGACAATATATTATTAAAGAATATTTATGCCAGCGTTGTGTAGGCTAAAACCAGCAGGAGAGAACACTTAACGATGCAGTATTCCCCATGGCTCTCTGCCATGTTAAAAGGTCTAATTTGACCTCTCCTTATTTTTCTGCTCGAATTTAAACGCAGTTTATGTGCAATTTGTGTTTTTTGCTGATCGAAATGCCAGCCATTTCTAATCTGAGAACAGTGTAAGAGACTTTTGTTTTAACTTGATGAAAGGTAACGACGTACTGATAATTTATCACCAACTTTATATGTAAGGTAGGTTTAAACAGCAAAAAACACGTAGTGTCGCATCCCAGTCATTCAGATTAATCCTTCAGGCATGGTTTTTGAATAATAACGTAGCTAATTACGAAGTTTGATGGTAATTTGACACCCTGCAGCACCTTAACGAGTCGCTGCCGTGAATGTGACTCTCTGCCCAGGAGGAGGCAGATGCAGCACAGCGCTCAGTAGACAGTTCTATCAGACATTTCTGTCTAAAACCTTTAAACTGACCACGATAGAGTGAAAATGGCAAAAGATTTTATCTGAATATTTTAAGTACTTGTTAATATATGGCTTTTTAAATAGCTGGAAATATTAATTCTGTTTCCATTCGGCGCCTATGCAATGAATTAAACAAATTCTTAAAAATATGTTTCTTTTTCATTGATGTGTCAATGAAATAAATTAATATGCAAATACACAAATAAATAGTAAAATAAAAGTCAGGCAGATATTGGTGTACTTCATTAGTTTTTGTCTTCTATTTCATTAAGTTTTCATTGCAAGAAAGTGTGAGCAGTCTACAAATTATATTCAGAAAACCCAGATACATGATTGACAATGTGAATTAACACAGGTTGGTGTCCCTATCAAATAAACGAATAAATAAATAATAGATTCTTTCAGGTTAATCCTGCTGTGATGAAAAGTCCAGACACTCCATTAAACCGAATAAAATGTGTTAAACAAATCTATTTAGCCCTCATAATAAGCATAATTAGATATGATTCTGTGTCATGGCATTTACAAGACTATTTTTTATACGATCCATTATCCACCTAAATACTTTCAAAGTTTAATTTAATATCCATTTCAATAAAAAAAGTTATCATCCGTTTATTGTGTCCTTTAATTTGTAAAGAATTTTCAGTTGTTTCCAATTCATTTTTTATTATCCATAATTGTGATTATCCTGATTTATTATCAGCCATAAACCTGCCAATAACTGCCCGATTTCAACAAATGAGATATATTTTTTTTTACCATTTAAAGAGCTCTGTTTGTTAAACCAAAAATATGTAGCACTTTACGTAGTTGAAAAAAATGTCCAAGTGCCTAATCTCTGAAACTCTTTAGCTTTAGGAGATTAGTGGGTGTTAATGTGCAGCTTTTATGTCGTTATTTTAAAATATATATTTACCATAATTATGATGCCACATGAAGGCACCATTAGTTTCATATAATTAGACACCAGGCGTGGTCACGTCTTTATTTTCCAAATTCACTCGAACGCCTCAGCAGCTAAGCCCCGCCCCCTTCATCCTAGAAACCGCTAGAAGCTTTCAGGTTTTAAAAAGAATAAATAAATGTTAATGTTAAAACGTTACAATACATACCACTAGTAAAAACCTGAAGTGCATGGGTTGCATGGAAACTCTGCTTAATCACAGCCAAGTATATCATTCCAAAAATATCCCTTTGAGTTGATGCGCAGCTGAATGACAGCCACAAAGAGCAGCGCCGAGCTAACTAGCATGCTATGCTAACTCAAAATAAAACAGACAGAAACACTGAATCTGAAATTAACACAGGAACTCGGAGGAGCGGGTTGGTAAATGTGAAGCCAATCACTCAACAGTAAGGAGAAAATAAAATAAAAGCCTGAAACAAACCCGTTAGCTCTTAGCCGCTAGCCCAGCCACACCGCCCCATGTGCCTACTTCTCGCCGGTTCAACACATCCGGCCCAAATACGACTGAATGGACCCAGAATAAACGAAAACATACAATAGAACCGATAATGACTGTGTTCGGTTTTATGCAACTAAGAGGGCTCACATTAAATGGCCTTCAAATAGTTTATTTAAAGACGGAACTCACCATGATGTCTGAAATTCAAAGCTGGAAGCAAAGCACGCACACCGAGGAAGGGCTGGACGTGGATGTGACGCATTCACGTAACTGCGTAATGCTGCGTTCAAGATCTGTAACGGAAAGCTGAGCTCCAAACAGTTCACTATTGTTTTTGATGCTGTTCCACTAGGTGTTATAATGTTATTTAAACGTCAGTCTTCTCTGTTCTCCGAAGGTCCAAGACCTTTACCTGATCCAACCGATACTGATGTTGGTAGACTTTGTTTATTACCTAAATCTCCTAAATATAACAAACATATTTGCACTTTATTCCGAGATAACTGCATCTCAGTTCCTTGTATAATTTCTAAGGCAGATGATTAGGGCCACTGAAAAAACAATAAACAAACATTTAATTTCAGTATAATATGAGAAAAAAGTCAGAATTCTGACTTTAATCCAGAATTCTGACTTTTTTTCTCAGAATTCTGATTTTTTTTCTCATATTAAACTGAAATAATATTAAAAATTTAGTTAACTTTTTTATAGTTTTTCAGTGGCCCTAATCATCTTCCGTAAATACCAGTCTGCTCTGGTCTCAAAAGTATGTTGGAACAAAACGTGGTCTCTGCCCAATAAATATTTTTTAGTAAACAAGGTTAAAGAGGTTTCCTTTAAGATTATTCACCGCTGTTACCCAGTTAAGTCATTTCATATTAAATATAAAAAGGACATTGATACCACTTGCACTTTCTGTAACATTTACTCAGAATCTGTCTTACCTATTGTGGTCCTGTGAGAACACCAGGCATCTATGGCAAGGTAGTTGTCACTTCATTCTGGACAATATTTATGAAAAATGTATACTTTATTTTAAAGATTTTTTATTTGGAACGACAGAATAAAGACAAGAGCTTTCTGACCATTTCTTTTTCTGTAATCTTTTGCCTCCGTTGGCTAAGGTTTATATACACAAATGTAAAATTATCATGACTAAACCCTCATGTGTCTCTTTTTTAAAGGAAGCAACAATTTATTTTTCTACATTGTCCTCTTCCAATAACAAAAAGACTGTTAAACCTTTATCTCTATGCTCTAAATTCAAAATATTTATATAATCCCTTTACATGCTTCTGTGTAGTTTTACTTTTCACTTTTACTATTTTTACATTTATTCAGGTATTTATTAAAAAGAAAAAAATGTTATGGAAAGCTGTCCAGGGAAAAGCTAATAGGAATAAAGATATATGTTTTTGTGTAACATGAAATTTGAAGAGACTCTCATTTCTTCACATCTTTTCAAATAGAACACCTCTTCGATTTGATAAATAGATGTAATTAATAAAGCTCTTGACATCCCCTTTTCATGTTTTCAGTCCCTGCAGCGCTGTCAGGAGATATTTACACATTTCACACATTAAGTAAACAATAGGCATCATAATTAATTAATTAATTAATTAATTAATGAGGAAAGGCTGTGTAACGCACAACTCTTCTCATTTGCATAATGAGGCAGAAATGCATACAGAAATGTAAATACGACAGCCAGAAATAAATAACATGGAAGAAATAAATAGGGTAAAAAAAATACAAAGGGAGAATAAAACAGACAAAAATATTATAAAATAATAAATATAAAGTATTTAATGAATAAAGTTGATGATTATAACGGACAAGCTAATTAAAAAGCTATTAAAAGAGATATATACATTTATGTCTCACTACATCATTTAATTTTCACCTACATTTATTTGTTAATTGTATTTTTGGGGGCAATTAATTGTATGTTTTTTTTATTTATTGAGCATTTATTTATTTCTGTACTTATTTAAAAATATGTTAGAGCTGGACCTCCATACCCATGAATAAAATTTGAGTTAAAACAATACATTTTGTTTCTCTCAAGAAAATGAACTAAAAATTTAAGAATTCCAAAGCATTGAATACAATGTTTTAGTAAAATTAACTTAAAAAACCTTTTAAAAGGATAATTGTATTATATAATTATTAAAATTTAAGGTTTTAAGCCCATTAAACAACATTTCTATTACAATGTACTGCTAGAACATATAAGCCTAAACCCCAGTGTCATCAGCAAAGGTTTAAATGTTTATTGAGTTTGACCTTTAAGGAAACAGGTCAGCCTCAACTGGTACAAAAATCCATTAAACTTTCATGTGCTTTTTAAATCTCAGAGTAATTGAATAATTTCAGATCTACTTCAGCAGGATGAGGAGGCAGAATAAGGCCCAAAACAACAGATGATGTTTGATCCTAAGGTCACAGGTTCTTACCTGCCTCCATGTTTATGGTTCATCATTTACAACTATAATCATAACAGCACAGGTATTAATTAATACTATAAATTGTGCCACCAGAAACATTTGCACGTTGGTAGAGACAGAAAGTGGTGTGGTAGAACTTGTTGTGTGAGCTTAGAAGAGCATGTAGATTAACCTTCAGGGCTGAACTGGGGTCAAAAAGCAGTTTTTTGGTGATGGCGGCCCGTCATGATTAGTGATATTACATGAGGAGACACACAGCATACCAGAGGAAATACGCACATTTGAGTGTTTTCAATAGTAAATATATTAGGGCTGCAGCTAATAATTATTTTGCAAATCAATTAACAATTGGATAGCAAAAGGTTCCTTAAGACTTTTTATGAAATTTAACCATGTTAAATTAATGCTTTTCCACTTCAATGGTTCTGGATAGAGAATACTGAGATAGATTTTTTTTAAAATCTTAAATGCAAAATGTTTATACATTTTATAAAACTATTTTGTCATGATTGTTGTGCTAAGTTTGTTGCTCTGTAAGCTGCAGGCAAGTTTAGATGATGAATAAAGTGATATGCTATTAAAGCTTTGGGGTACCCCACATACAAAATTCTTTTGGATGTTTTATACATCTTTTAAAGTCCATTATTAAGACTTGGTTATTTCATAAGTTATGTTATATTGTCT